>NW_017257432.1:24707-74155 GCF_001594055.1 Mycetomoellerius zeteki | reverse complement strand
AATTTTGTGTGTATTTTATTCTTATTAGAATTTGGCTTTTAATAATCATCTGAAATTAATGAACACATTTAATAAATAAAATACATATATTTTATTTATATACAATATATTCATTTCTTGTCTACTGCGCAAGTATCCTTTTCCAGGTATCCCTTGCGATAAGAATATCACTCAATTTTCCTAGTCGAACCTTATCGTGTACTGCGAAAGAGACAGACCCTTTCTGAGAAGGACAATCTGCTGATAAAACTTGTAGTTCCAAGACGGGCGTGGGTGTAACTAATTTACAAATGAGAATTAAGACCCGACCGTGTAAATGTACAACATACATACGTTTGAGAGCGCCAATAAGCGGTCAAAGTTAGATGTTATGAATATAATATATATTCTTAATTTAAAAAATTTTTAATTATCTCAGATATGACTTTGCGCCGAAACATCTGAGTCCACATCTGAGATAATTAAAAATTTAAAAAATTAAGAATATATTATATTCATAACATCTATATATATATATATAACTTTGACCGCTTATTGGCGCTCTCAAACGTAACTAATTTAACATTTTACATATAAATTATTTCTGTAATATAGTGCAATTTTATGTTAAACTATAAATATTTTAAATTTTTCGACTTTTATACTGTCATATAAACGAGAATCGAATTTAAAATTAAGCCATCTTTGTTGACTACGTCATCACCGTCTACGCCGTGAATTATTGAATTATTATAACTGTTGAAGTACCTGGTAGTTGGAATTTGGAAACATAAACCGGTAGATGAAAGAGATGTTGATCTTGTATCAAGTTACGCGCGGCTTACGATAACCATATTTTCTATTACTACTTTATCATGAGTTCTTTCGAGCGAAGAAGATAAGGGAGGATCAAATCTAATTTCCACGTCGGTTAACATCAAAGCGTGATGTATTTACAGTATTTGCTTGTTCACAATCATAAACCATGTATATATAAATATATACTGTTAAATCTCAATCATATCGTTATTTTATACTAAAATAATAGTGTGTCAAATATATCGATATGATATAGTGTCAAATTTAATTATCGTTTTAGTAAAAAATAACGATATATTTAGTAGAAGCAGTGGCGACTCACATTAGGTTAACACTGTAGATTTAATAGTATACAGAAACAAATGATAAATGATAACACGGTGATCGGGCACGAAGGTGCAACATGGAATTCGTGAAGTGACGTCAGTAGCATCGTTCTCTCAATTAGTTGTTTTGCGCACAGAATTATAATTAGAACTTAGAACTAGGAATATATCCAGTTACTCTGTTCGTCTGATCGTCGTCACATCACAGTGCGCGCGAGTGTATGTGCATACGAACGTATACGTGGCCAAAGATCCGCCCGACTCAATTATATCTTGCGCGTCGTGCACGCTTACATAATACGCGCATAGTATGCATTTCGATGTGGCGTGTAATTAACAACGCGTTTTAATGGCGCCTTGAAGGACCCCGTCCTGCACGCTTGCATCTTCATATAGCGCTTCGCCAGCAGTAAGCGCAGCAGAAAGGTCGTTTGTGACTTAATTAGTATGAATTTATGCCGTAAAATTCCGAATAAAGTTCCTTCGAAATCATCGATGATATGACCCGGAACTCCAATCACGATTTTATTAACAACGACATTAATTGTTGTATATATTTTACAACATTTTTGAATTTATTATGTTATATTTTATCCCTCGGATTTGCTTCCTTGTTCGTTATCTCGAGGTACATCGTGTATCTCAATCTATGCCGTACATAGGAAGTTCGTGGCGCATAAGGAGATGCTTTTATAAGTAAGTGCCAAAGCAACGTGCTTAATTAGCAACAACGTTTCCGAGAGTCAGGAATTATATCCTTCGTCGCGCGATGCGAGGAAAATAGACGAGAGCGTCGACCGACTCGGGAGAGTTGGCAAGAGAAGAGATGAAGGAGAAGAAGGGGGGGAGGAGGGAGAAGGAGATGGAAAAGAGAGGAGAACGAGAGAGGAGCACCGGTTATCGAAGGTTCAATCTTCAGGCCATGGGGCCGGTCACTATATGGGATTCTGGGGATACGGGGGAGGTAATCGATTACCATGGGACCGATCTTTCTCCTCCTCTTTTCTCCCTGCCCTACCTTCCCACCCACCCCATCGAACGCGCGTAGCCAACGCCAGAATTTATACCTGGCGGCTGCTACGGAGATGCACCCTCGTCTGAATGGAGGCAGGGCATTCAACGGCGCCGCGAACTGTGAAACGAAAAATATATGGTTTCCGAAGGAACAGCCGTAGGTCGATTCTCGAGGGCGAAGAACGAAGGGGAGAAGAGACGGGCAAGAGAGACGCGGGAGAGACGCGAGAGAGACGCGAGAAAAGGAGGCGACCGGCGAGAAGAAAGATGCGCGCGCGAGACGCGAGGAAGGGTGCAGAAATGGATTCTTTGTATTTCGGAGGCCGCCACCCGTTTCTGGATATCCATAATTGCACCTTGCGCGATCGACGGAGATCCTCATGATTGATGATGCAGTTCGTCCGCAGACTCGACGTGCACCTTTTCGGAGCTCTATCTATAAATATCATACGAAAAAAATATCATGAAATCACTGACGGGTTTTTTGATATACAAACGTTTTAGCAAAGTTTGACGAGTAATTGTGTTTATTATAAATTCGCGAAATTTTACCGTAATAACTGTATAAAAAGTTATTTCTCTTAAATAAAAAAATTTGCTAAAATCTTGCCGGAATTTGTTGCATCTGTAACAAATGGTTTGATTGTAGCTGTAAGTTGTAAAAACAGTAATCTCGACCACTCGGTTCCGCTATTTGTATGCGATGTACCGTCACGGAGGCGAACGGTTCCGCCCATCAGCGAACATCTGTTGTTAAACCGCGTGATCCCGAAAAATTCCGGCAACAAACCACTTCAGTATTAACCTCCGTGACAATGATGGGCAAATAATGCGTGCCACTTCTAGCCGCAATATTTCTTTTCTCCACGATGTGATGCGTCGAATCCCAACAATGGATCTCATGTTCCCCGTGGAACGATACGACTGAAGCATGTACCATGACGAAGATGTCCCTCGCATCCTTACTTAAGATACCCACAATCAAGTGGGCCATTATTTGCTGAAAACTCAACGATGCGCCGAAGGGATAGGAAGGACGCGGAAGAGATGCGGAGGGAAAATCTCCGAAAGGGAGACGTGAACATAATCCGGGATACCTGGCAGCCGGTCTGGAAATCCTCGGGGGAAGCCCAGGTATACGCGAGTCTTTCTACGCGGCTAAATCTTGAAAATCGTAAATGACTGACTGCCGCTCTGCTGTACGTTTGTCCTCGCCGGACAAAGGCGAGCGCATTTCCTTGTGCGTAGAGACCATATACGCACCGTTGAAATCTATTCATCTAATTGTAAGTCTAAGGGATATTAGGATTTATGTTCGATCGGCTCCTCCTCGATTTCGAGTAAAGTTCCGTCATTTTCGTGATCACCAACCATAAAATCTCGCGGAGAAGAAAAATTCGTTAACATAGTTTTAAATCACGAAAATGAAATTTTAAAGCGCAAGATGTAACTTTGAAATACATTTCATGATTTATAACAAATAATGAAACTTCAATTGTAATATTATTCAATTGTAATATTACATGTAGAAATGAAAGAAAAACCATCATGAACCAATTGTTTTTATCTTCTTAATTTTTTTATATCTTTATTCTCTTTGTTTTCAATTTTTTTCCGTTGCTCGCTTTACATTGTCCAGGCTTATCCGCAGTATAATTATTAATCTAAATCGTATTTTCATCGCCATCGATCCGAACCACTTTGGAAGAAGTAAGATCATATCTCCTGCTGGGTGATTATTCTTGTAGCTTCTCGCTTGCAAACTCATTCTTCAGTTCGGACCTAACACGAACACTCTTTGCGGTAGTGCGACCTTGAACGCGAGCGGAACCGCCTCATGAAAACTGCATCGGTGCGAGTATCTAAGGATTGCGAAGCAAACAAGTCGAACGCCGCCCGGCGCGTTGTCCTTCGAAGAACAAAGAGGGGCCTCGTGGCATGCTCACGCAGGACTCCAAGCAAGAACACACCGTTAGGAATCCCCCCCTCTCCCCTTTCCATTTGTCTAGGGCATCGAGATTTATACCGTAGCTACTCCGCCCCGAGTCCGCGCAGACCGGGGCTCTTATTCACCTTCCGGGCCAACAAGGACGACCGAGATATTTGCGAGGAAAAAAGGGGTGTAACCAGGGAGAGTAAGCCGGAGGGGAATGTTCCTCAAGGTTAATTTCCGTACCACTTGCCGACTCCGTATTGGCACAACCACTTGCCTCGGTCGCATAAATATAGAACCGTACCCCAGCGTGCAGATTATGGGACCCGGATTTTGGGACCCGAGGTCCTTTATTCTCAAGGATATACCGCACGTGGTGGCGACCGAAGTCCCAAGAGGGCGGTACCTTATCTCTCTATCCTCTTCCTACTACTGGGAGATGGACTCGACACGAAAGTCACGTGCGGAAACCGAGGTAAAAAGTCGAGGGAGGTAAGACTTCGAACTGACTCAACGTCAACGAGGACGATGGTCCCGATGTTTACCTTGCTCCTTAACACGTCGTAAAGGGGGATGACGAGTCTATTTCCTTAGAACAAGTACTGACGACGCTGGAGATTATGGCAGGTACGAACGAAAGCGTGATTTATGAGCGAGGACTCTTCGAAAGAATCGTCGAAATGTTGACAGACGGATGGAATGCGATAAAGAAGTTTTGTTCTTTGCACATGTGGACATTATTCTGTCGAAAATAAAGGATAACAACGACTTCTCCTGTTCACGTGTACAAACAATAGTAAGGTTATCATATCAAAGATTATGCGAATCATCATAATCGCGCGAAAAGAAATGAAATATGCAATTATTACGGAAATTCATAGCGTAATGTATGCAATACTGTGATAATTGACGAGAAAGGTGATTATCATAATTACTACGGATTATACGAAACAACCCGTGATAATTATATATGGTAATTATACTTGACTTGTGCTCATTAATTTAAAGAGAATTGCTTAATTTGTTACGTTTAATCGTTTAGTTTTTCACGATTTTTCTGTACTTGTTAGCGATTATACTATACGTACTTATTATTATATTATTATTATAATAGAAATTCTTATGTCATTTTCTGCGACGCAGCAATAAAGATTGTTTACTATAAGAATAGATATTTAAGGAAAATATTTTAATTTTTAGACTGAAATGTTTATATAAATGAAGATCTTTAGTTGAAATTATTATTTCGCGATAAATTTATTTTATCCTCTCTTTTTATTTCTATTCGCGATAAATTTATTTATTAAAAAAGAAAGCATAAGAACCGATAAACAACAAAGTATTTTTAGCAGATGTAACGTTTCATGTTCATCAAAAAACAGACATGCAGTGTATCCTATGTACAATAGCTACCATCATAATCGATCGAAACGTTATCTCACCAAGAGATAAAATAGAATTTTCCAAGAAAGCGATAACTGCAATTTCCTACCTAGCTTGAGAATTGAATGGTTCCTGATATTGAGAAAAGAATCGATAACTACATCGTGACACTTTAGATACATCTCAGAAACATGTCGTGTTTGACAGATGCAGGTACCTGCACTTTTTGGATATGTCTTAGGAACATGCCATGTTTGATAAATGCAAATACTATCAATCTATTTGTTAAAACAAATTGAATACGTCAAGAACATATTTTATTCTAACTTAAATAGAATTTAAAAAGAATAAAGGAAATCTCGCAAAATTGCATACAAAAATACGCAAAGTTTTTTATTTTCTAATACAATTTTCCTGATTCACATCGTTTACTAGATGAAAAATATAATAATAATAATAATATGATAATAACAGTATAATGTAATTTATATAAAACTGTATGGAAAGAACGGTTTTGCTGAAATACTATATATATGAAAAAGCTATTACATATAGATACAGATTTGAAAATAATTTTATTTGAACTATCAAAATAATTATATAGATTGTAGGACACTTGTTGCTAGAATGTTAACATTTTTTTGTAGCATTGCTTATCAATCTTATCATGCTTAAGATTTCTATATAATTATTTTGATGGTTTAACAAAATTATTTTCAGATCTAGTTAAATTTTTATATATTTTAGCAAAACCATGTTTTCCATTTTTATGTGATAGATACAAAAATACATTTCAATTTTAACTATTGCAATTTTGTAATTAACTATTTAAAAATTCAAATAATTCAAAGAACCACAGATTACCATACTATTTCGCAGAATACAAACCAGAGTCGAGATTACGATGCCATGTATATTCTTTTTTTACTTGTCCTAGTTGAACCGGCAATTTTACACGCAGGCGCATACTTGCATGTCCTCACGTAAAACACGAGAAAGCTGATTTCTCACCGATGGCGATCAGAACGGAGATGCATCTCATCCCGTTGTTAGGACGCGGTTAGTGATTTTCCGCGGCGCGGTCACGCGAATTCGTGACTGTACGGCCGCGCAGATGTGTCACGCTGGTGTGAAACGTTCCGGCACTAGGAAGTGACCCCGAACTGTCGCGACGGCGACGGGCCGACCGCGCGAGCGTGTACCTACCTGCACACGACCGATGTCCAAGAACAATGGAGCTATCGCGGGGATATCAACACGACGACGGTGGAGTCCACCCGAGAATCTGACTCCGGCTTCGAAGTGAACGGGGCCCCGACCCCGGGCCCCGGGACTCGGGTTATCCCGCCCGTATCGACCGGACAGAAATGTCTCAATGCGGATCTCCAAAGTCGTCGAAGAAGAAATCCGGCGGCGGTCGTGGCTGGTCATATCGTCCCGGAAGACATCGAACTTGGGATTGGCCCGTTCGATGCTGTGCTATCTGCTAACACAGAGAGCGAGCGGATAACTTGACATCGCAATTGATGCAAGTGGTCCGAACGGGCGTCCTGCATTCTCGGGACATTAATCCTGCACGTACCAAACGGGATAAGAAACGAAACGGGAAGCTACGATCTGACATCGTGGATTTTATCGGGCTGTAACTTCTAACAATCGTATTTTCTGTCTTCTTCCTTGTGTCACAAGTACTTTTATCTGCAGATTGCTTGATCAATTTGATGTTGAAGTTTTCTTATCGTAAGTTTAATAGACGTTATATTTTTCAATATTAACATTAATAATTTTAAATATAGTTGTAATTAACAAAAAATGTACATGAAAATATTTAAAAATAAGATTGTATTATTTTCATAATAAAATTATTATTAATTTAATTATAATAATAATTATTTTTAATAATAATTATTATTATTTTCATAATATACTTTTGAGGCTTTCACGAATATTTTCTTCAAAAAAACTGCGATTTGCGGATTATCACCCTATTTTGATTCATTGTCGTACGTTGCAGTTTATTTCATTAGATCGCGTAACAACCTCATGATTTTATTATTTTCTTAAAAATCTAAATTTAATCTCGGTTAAATTCGTGCAACAGTGACAATTGTAGGTAAACAAGATAGGTACTTACTATTACTTAGATATCTATAGAATTTTAAGATTTGATAATTTTAAAGTTTAAAATATCAGAAACATGATTACGAGAATAATGACAGCACTGAAAAAAGAAGTGTTTAATTTTAAGATATTATGTTTTATTTTTTTACTCCATTTTTTAAATGCTTAAAGATGTGTGTTTTAGTTTTAAATTTTTTAAATAAACACAACATCTTTAAGTGTTTAAAGAATAGGGACAAGAATAAAACACATTTCTTTTGACAGTGAGGTTTCTCTAAAAAAAAAAACCTTTCGATCTAATGCCGCTTGTGGATGAAATAATCTTTCAGATCCATATTTAGGAAATTTTAAATATAAAATATAAATATAATGTAATTAAATTTAAGATATAAATATGCGTCTAGAGAAGTACTGATTTGTATACATATATATTCATCACATATCGTATTTCATATTATATATTACATGTAATACATATATATCTTTTTAATTCTCTTTATATTTAAATAGCTCGATATAAGAGAGCTACTTCGAAATTATTGGAAAGCAAATTGCATAAATACATAGATTAGTTGTAGTTATATCCTTCGATAAAATGATCCGTATACGATATTATCTTCCAATTTCTAATCTTGTTGAAATTTTATTTGAATGTAACTATTTTTTTGTCCTTAATGTCCCATAAGGAACAAGTATTCCCACAATCGTAAACCTCTCGTCGACTTTCTTCGTACACGGATCCGGTATCAGCTATAAACCCAAGGAAGTCGTAACGTGCCAAGGTCATCGTAAGTTCCGCGCTTTCTTTCTAAATTCGGAGACTAAGATCACGGCAACGGCGAAGAGCTCCGCCCAAGAATGATTTCTCCTAATCGACTTTCGAGAGCCTCATAAACCCAACGATCGTAAAATTAAACCGTCGTCAAACGTCATCGTGGATCGCTCGGTTTCTCGCTACTCTCACAGCGGATATAAAGCGAATAGCTTGAAATTAGGAAACTTGCAATTAAATCACTTTTAATGTAGTTGTGACATGGCATAGTTCAGCTACTTTAAAAAAAGGATACAAATTTATGCGCGGAGGGGCACAATTTGTCCCTGTTAATCAATAATTCTTACTCTGTGGAGGCAATAGCCATTCGGCGATCATCGAGAAATATAATTTATGGTAATATAAAATGTAGCTTACAATTCTTTACGAATTCATTGAATTGCAACTTAATCGTAACGTTTTAAACTTGGAAAATATAAGTCGCTCTTCTTCGTGTCTACGATGTATTAATGATTAATGATCGTTCCAGCGCGTACGAAAGCAACGAACATAAAAATAATAGCAGTTGTAAACTCGAACAAATGTTTAACCCAACGTGGCGTTTCCAACTGCAATAAATCGACGACACAAAGTTTTTAGCTATTAATTCTCATAGATCAACCTACGAAAAATAGAGTTCATCGCTATACATTGAACAATTTGTTTGTAATGTCAAATACCAAGAGTACTATCTTCATATTTTTTTTAATAGATTGTTTTGTACAACATACAAATTCTCAAAATTATGTATCGTTCTAATCCGATAAAATTTATTAAAAAAAGTTTATGTGGCACTAATTGAAGTAAGATACAGTTTGTATTGTATTTGTATAATGTAATTTTGAAGCACGATTTGCTAAATCCCTTTAATTTCTAGTATCACGCATACTTCTGTAATCATTAATTTTTCTTTTCCTGTAAAAACAAAAATTGAAAAATTCCAATTATCTCTGCTCAATAAATAGAGAATATACAATATTCTATGTACACTGTTTTCTATTATCTATGTAGTTCATACTATCTTTGTATATTGTACTGTAAAGTAATAACTGGCTATTTTTTTTAAAGCGGGACAACTTTAACCTGGAGGGAGGTCTATGAATATAAAGATAAATACAATAATTTATTTTTAAAAAATAATACATTAATATTCATCATACTAGAAATTATCTATTTGAATAAGAAAGATGAAAAAAAGTATAAAATGTTTGGTAATTGAAAATTAATTTTTGTTATTAATATGGCTTTGAGAATATAAGCTCAGAGTTGAATCTTTTCCACTGTTCATACTTTGTTCATGCAGAGAGAGCTCGCTTCAACTGCTGCATTACTTCTTAGAAGCGATAATATACCTTATAAATTTACAATGTGGCAAAATTTATGAAATATTTTTTATTGCGCGGGACGTTTTTGCAACTTTCTGCTAAAATCGGAAACATGTTTGGCGGGACAGTGGGACAAGTACCTCGAAAGTCTGTCCCGCTGAAATTGGAACGTCTGGGACATTTTATATATAGTCAAATTCGTCTTTCCGTACTTCCAAAATTCAGAAAATCAATTGACGGCGCTAATTAAGTACCAGATCGTGACAACGGCGGTACCATGTTTCGCTCGTGTTATCACCTGTTGAGCCGTGGCGTGAACGCAAAGGATGAAAGCGGCAGCTTGTCGCGCCTTTCGACGTCGCGTTTGATAAATCGACGGAGCTCGCCGTCGTAGACGACGCACGAGCTCTGAAAACACGTGCGCTCGCCTCTTGTGCGTTCTCGCCGGCGAACTATTTCTTTCGACGTCGGCCCTCTGATCTCTCTCCCCGGTCGACACCGACACTTCGTCCGTGCGGCCACTTTACTGCCTCGACCCCGCGTCTCGCGCGACGGAGGCGGTGGAGGCGGCTTTTAATAGGACGCCCGGCGTCGTGGCGCGTGTGGATCGATGAACTTTGGCTATAGGCGCGGGCTAAAAACCCTCTAATAAAAGTCACGAAGTAATGTCAAAGTCAATTCCGTCCGCCATATTTCGCAGCCAGCTTTCTGCCACGTCGTTGTATCAAAACGGATCTTATAACTATAAATCGAAGAACACGAATGACCTGACAACCAACAAGAGAATTCCAGATGATAAAA
Source organism: Mycetomoellerius zeteki (assembly GCF_001594055.1). Taxonomy (NCBI): domain Eukaryota; kingdom Metazoa; phylum Arthropoda; class Insecta; order Hymenoptera; family Formicidae; genus Mycetomoellerius; species Mycetomoellerius zeteki. Next base: position 63,643 of record NW_017257432.1, on the reverse strand, counting down.
ATAACTTTGTACAAAACGAAACGCGTTTTTCCCTCTTCTTCATTTTGCTATCTATTTCTTTGCTTTTTCCGGATCTTACGTAAACATTTTCGTAGCGTACCTCTTTCGCGAAATTACATAGCGTGATGACATTCGAAATGTTACTTCACGATTCTTATTATCGGGAAAAGCTCGTCCAACTCTCGAGATTGATCGAGAGAGATCTTTCTCGAGAGACGGCGGAAGGTTTTATGTGCCTCATTCCCTCGGAAACATCGCGTTGTGCGAGTCGACGACAAGAAGATACAGATAATGTTGTACGATAGATAAAAGAAATGCGACGGGAGAAGCGGCAATCCCTGAGTGATACTCATAAAACGGATTATATATTTGTTGAGAATAAAAGAAAAGACGTAAAGAAAATAGGAAGGGCGGTTTGACGATCGCATCATCCGAAAGTAGTTTGTCATACAAGTTTAAAAACAATGGAGCAACTACTGTTTTTTAACAAGAACTTTTATTTATAAGAAATCTTGTAATCTTTTTTATTACAAGATTTTGAATATTTAATATTATCATTTATTCGTATTAATATAATGATGTAACATAACAGTTTCAACGTTCTAAGATTTTACTGTCGGTTAAAAAATATTAATTATTATTAGTATGAAACGACTCAAGTACCATCACTTAAGAAATCCAAGATTACAGACAAGAACTTTGAATAACGCTCGAACTCCGACAGCGACTTTCTCACACTGACAACTTGGAAAATTATATTCATTGCGAAAGCGGGACTCTCTCACTGAATAAATTTCGTATCTCAGGAAACTGCAGTCTTATCGAAACGTCGTTGTGTTTCATCGTTATGCCAGCACTATTTCTGTCGAAAGCGCTATAGTTTTCACGCGACCGACAGCCAGTGATTCACTGCAATGCACTTGAACGCCACTCTACGCGTGAATCATCTTTTTATATTAAATACACGACTCACGCGGAGTCTTCGCCGATCATACAAACAGTCTGCCAGCTTCCACCAAGTGACGTAAGACCATCGTCGGTCTCATTAATCCGTTAGCGAGCGAATCGGTGAATCGCTTTAACGTCTCGTGAAACAACGAGCGAAATGTACTACACTGAAAGAAAAGATTAGCTGCTGCAGCAAATTAGATGGTAAAATATGCCATAACATTTTTAATTGACTGCAACAACCAAAAATTGGCTGTTGCAGTCAATTAAAAATGCTATGCCATATTTTACCATCTAATTTACTGCAGCAGCCGATCTTTTTTTTCAGTGTATCGATAATGGATTACTTCGAACGACGCGAAATTTGACAAATTATTGGCCGTTTGCCGGTATTTTGTTCATGATAACTGTTAAAACTCGTCGATGCAAACGGAATTTTTATCTCTCTAGGGGGGATAAAAAAATCACCCGACACCTCGTTAACTAACATTCCCCTCGCCTCCGTGGCCCCAGGCTGCATTACACCAGGACTCGAGGGCAGCACTTCTTTCTCGGCCCTTTTTCCAGCAACACGCTCGCGCGATGATTGCTCCACCGGCCACGGCAAAAAGATACGAGAGATTGGCGTAACAAATTCGCGAGACGCGAATGACGCAACTATGCCGCTTTTTCCCGGACGGAGGAAATGCACGCGAATTCCGGCACTCGTTTCCGCCTATCTTCTACTTCTTGGCATCCCTTTTTCTCGAACGCACATTATCCTAAGTACAATACAATTGGCGAATTCGATTATTATCTGAAAAGAATTTAATTAAGAATTTAATTAAGAAAAATTAAGCTGATATTTATTAACTTTTTTGTAGAGAGATTTTCTCGTTGTTTTTTTTTTATTTTTACATCATGTTCATTTTTTTCGTAGTATCATGGAACATTTTCCCTTCACTTGCTATTTTTCTTTCCATGTCAAAGAAATATATAATCAAATTTATCTATCTGCTATTAATCTGCATAAAATTTTAAATTGCAATCTAATAACTGTTGATTTTGATATTGACTTATGATTAAAAACTGCTATTTACATCGCAAATCTATGTCTCGTATTTTATTAAGCGTGTAACCTATTTTCATCCGTTAGACTATCAATCTTACATCTATCTATATTTGGGACAATTTATTAAATAACCCAAGAACGGAATTAATTCTCACATATCGGACGAATTCAGTTAACTCTCGATTCTCCGTAAGTCTCTACTTAGCCCGAATACGAGAATAGCCTGCACGAGACGAATCCGTCGGGCGACAGGCGACAGAGAGTCCGGAGGAAGAATACGATAAATATTTGAAGTTAACTAATAATAACGTCGCGGGTCGCCTTAATGGAGAAAGACGTCCAAAGACGCCGACGACGAGTCACCCGCACGCAGCACGCGAGACGCATTTACGTAACGCCTTAATGTCGTGCATTAAGCGGACTCGTGGGGTTTAGGCTCCACCGTCATCGTCCAGGAAGTTGTTATAGAGCCACGTTTACATCGCTGCCACGCCACCGCAGTTTTTGAATATAGGCCGCGTGCAAGTAATGCTACCGCGCACTGCAGTTGCAAATGATAGGTGTGTAGGCGCTAACAACCAATTATTGCATCTCGCAGGGTAGCACGATACATGCGTGCGAAACACGAGATATTGCCGTGAGAGATCTCCGAACCGCAGCACTTGAAGAATGAACGAGGCTGCGAGAATACAAAAGAATTGAAGGGTCCGTGAATCGCGTAAATCCGTCTTTTCATAAATGTTACCGGAGAGCCCCATGCTTTCAGGAGAGCCAATACGGGAGTTTTATCAGTCTCATATATATGCAATGTTATTTTAGATTGAAAATCAAATAACCAGATTTAACGTTAAGTATGAATGAGATATGAATACTATATATCCATCACGTTGAATGTACCAGCGCTTTACACTAACGCAAATTTTAAGTAATTTCAATTAAAATGCTAAATTCTCCTCAATTTTAACTTGACAATGTTAATATCTTTATTCGCATTATTCTTTTGATTACTATACATATATTTACCTTGCTGAAGAGTATAGACATAGTCGAAATGTCCTTGTCCTTCTAAATCATTAAAGAATAAATTATTTAATATTATTCAAATTTACCGTCTTTAATTTTTGCTTGGTTTTTGGCCTTTTTATATTGCTTTGCTATGAGCCTTACATTTATTTAGGTTACAATTTATCCTATTTATCATAATTCTGATGATTTTAATTAATTTTTGTATTTAGAAAAGTATCAATTTTTTTAATAAACTGGGGCGGAAGAGACATTTGGCTGCGTTCAGCAGAAAAAGCAGCTTTGCAACTGTCGTAAAATTCTTGAATATAACCGCGACCATTGCTGCAATCGGCTATCATTTTGTGATTGAATAAAATAAATAATTCTTCGATGAAAAGATGACGAGGGTGTCAGCAAACTTCTGGATATCATGCGAATCGATAAAAGAAATCGATAAAGCGAGAAGTGCGCGCGCGACAAATCCATTGTACATCTGCCTCGCAGCGCGATCGACACCGACGGAAATTGGAAAGTGCAATGCGAATGCAACTGTCGGGAGGGGGGGAGGGGAGGAGTGTGACAAAGGGCCCGCGTGTATCGGACGGAAATAAAATCACCCTCGGGGGAACCAATCACGGCGCGACGCACGGTGCTCTCTGCGGAGCACTTGCAACTGTCGGCCGAGCCGGGCAGGTGCGAAGGGCCCGATACGCGCCTTCCGAGAAACGGACTTTAACGATTCCGCGCCCCGGACGCGTTATACCCACACCGTTCGGATTTCACGCGGAAAATTAACGCTCCCTTGCTCTCCTGCCTTTCCTTTTGCCGGATGTTCCTTAACGCGACGACTCACGAGAGCGAGGAGGAATTTTTTGCCGATTTACTTGGACTTGCTCGTGGGATGTTACTCTTGGGTTGTGGTGTATTTATAGAGATCCTCAAGGAGAAATTGGATACTCTCTGTACCTTTGATTCACCATATTTTTCAGAACTTGCTTAAGATAAAACGAGATAGATTGTGCATAAGATAGAATGAGATATCCATGCATCTCCTTTTATATCTTGTATTATATATATATATATATCTCATTTTATCTTAAGCAGGTCTGAAAAATATGGTGGACCAATCACAAGTTGTTTAAATGATATTCATTCTTTTAAGGATCTTTAGGTATATTTACAGTCCATTCTTATTTTAAGACCATCTTGAATAATGTCATACGACTTTGATTGGCTTATAATATTTCAAGACACACACTGTATTTAAAAGTGTTTTAAATATAAAATTATAAATACTGGCCCTAGATACGCTATTTTAGAAACCCTCTAATCAGAGACTGACCATAAGAGGGTCACTTTAAATTTGTCGATGAACACCGTTCTGAAATGTTCTGAATATGGTGGACCAAACGTTTAAAATAGAATTTTGGATAGAATGAGATAGAATTCAGTTCTGAATATGCGGAAATGAATCAAGCGGGTCAATCAAAAGTTATCTAAACGGTGTTCAATCTCTTACTTGAAGATCTCTATTATTCAACATTCTTGTTATCCAAGAACTAGTTAGGATATCATTTAGAGCAAGAGATTCGGTAAGCTAAATTATTACGTTAGTATGTTTAATCTCAAGTCTTTAATCGTGAAACAAAACAACATAAAGAGCAATAAATTCACGCGTCGACGTAAGTGCGCAAACTAAATTTATATCTTCGTTTACGATTTGCGGTCCCGCGAATATTACGACTTGGTGCACGTCGCGCAAACGGAGAGAAAGAAACGTACATCACACACGTACGTCACAAGGGGTACAATGCCCGTTTGAGGAATGAACATGATGAATGAAAGAGTCAAGCGGTGGTCTCGAAGCCGTAACGTCCACGCTGCGTCCACGGTGTCCTTTTTGCGTTCGCTTCTTTCCCCTCTTTCCTTCACCCTTCTTTTCTTTTCTTCTTTCCGCGCGCTCGCTCTCTTCGTGCTCTTTGGCGCGGCCTCGGCTTTGATATTCCTGCCAGAATATCCCGCTTACAGTTGGTGCACGAGCGTCCGTTTCATCTGTGTCTCTCCGCCTTCTCTTCGCCGGCAGGGGCGCATCCATATGTAAAGCAATGAGACTCAAGTTCCAAGTTTACAGCTCTGTCAAACGATCCCGTAGCAGAGATACTTATTAAATTTCCTAATTGAGAAGTGGCGAGAGAGAGAGAGAGAGAGAAAGAGAATAGGATGACGCGCAGAAACTTCGTGATCCCCTAAAGTCAATTAAACAAGCATTGGTGAATTATTATCCAATGTAAATCCAATTGAGGAAATTGCTCTCGGAGCGCGTAAGAAAATAATCAAGAAAATAATAGTACTGATACAAAAGCTATATATGAAGCTCCGAACTGATATTCGCTAATATTGATATATATATTTAAGACTGTCTTAAGATGCTAATACCGTTCTGTAATTAACTTGTCTTAAAGATCCAACAATGAATGCATGTCAGAGTATTAACATCTTAATATATTATTTAAGACGGTCTTAAAATAAGAACAGACTGAATACTGGCCCAAATTCCGTCCCTGGATGAGACGTCTTATTTTCTTTCTTCAGTCTTTCTGCATTTCTCTTCCTCTTCGCATCTTTCTCCTTTACGACGCACGTGGGTACGCTTTTCTCACCGAGGTTTCTCACCGAGAGGCTTTGTCCCACCGTCGAGCCTGCGCGAACGTTGCAACGCTTTGAGAATTGCGCGCGACGTTCGTCTCGCGCGCTTCGCGGTGCCGCGGGATCTTCTCTTTCAATTTGACGACACGCGAGGGTCAAGGATCGGGAACGAAAGGCGCTCTTTGTGGGCGAATATATCGCCTCGTTGCTCGCTTTCGGTCAGGCAGGTTAACCCGCTTCTCCGCTTTGTTCGCGCTTTCGTTTCAACATTGCGGCGTGAATCCGGCGAACGGCGGATCGTGACGATTGCATTAACCCTCTCCGATGCAGTCTGACGATCGAAATAACCTGCCTGCGTGCTACATATAATTTTCTCGTTGCACGCGTATAATGACTGGGACGTTGACTTGTTAACGGTACACAGTATAAAAATTTATTTTAAATTATCTTTTTCGATTTTATGCACGAAAAAAGTTGAATAATAGCTACGTCCGAAATTAATTCATGTCATAATCATAATCATTGTACTCGTAATAATTATAAATTACATAGTATAGCAACAGTATAAAAATTCATTTTTAATTATTATCTTTTTTAATTTTATATTCTTCTACAAAAAAAAGTTAAATGATAGCTTCATCCGAAATTAATTCGTATCATAATCATCATAATCATAATTATAAAATACCTATATATCGTGCAGCAAAGCGTTCAAGAAACGCAATTTTAGTTATAGGCGTCGAAATTAGTGGAACAAAAAAATTTCCGTCGCCGACTGGCTGACAGAAATCCGCAGGAATGATTCGAACGATCGGAACACGCCCACTTTTTCGCGATTCCAATTAGGAAGACCCTCTCGCAGGGTTCACTTGGTAGTTGATTGGCGTCGGCTAGACAGTGGTGGGAATTAATGAAGACAGTTAGAGGTGGAGTGTTATGGCGCGGTGTCGACGATCAAATCCACTTTGCACTCGTACGGAAATCATTTTGAAGATTGCTGCTCGTATTCAACCTATGTCTCTCGGTGCAGATAATGTAATATTAAAAATTATGCGTAACATTTTCGCTTGGCTTTAAAATTATTTTTTCAACAGTTCACATTATTTTAAATTTATTATATTCCATTTATCTTTCAACTTTTTATGTCTCATATTTATGCTGCATGCCACGATTATCGGAAAAATATTAGGATTAAGCTACGTAACTAACAACCGGTTAGCATATGATTATTATTATTTTACGAGACAGTCTAAAAAGGAACTCTCTGGCTTTGAATAGAATTAAAACCGATAATCCCGCATTAAATCGTAAATAATGTTCCCCCAGCCAGCGATATCTCATACTTAGCTACCTGCATCAATAGGGAGATGGCGATCACGTTTTCCTACTATCCGACGCACCGTTATTCTCTGTTGCAACGCCGGGTTGACGGAGAATCACCGAATAATACAAGCGCTCAATAATATATCATTAAGACGATCCTATATGACGATCGCATGGAGACATGCGACTGAAAAAGGGCTCGATGTCCATTGCGTATTACTTCCAAATCTCGGGACGGGTCACCGGCGAGGTGGCATACATATTCATGCCGAGTGTTTACCTAAGGCCAGAAAAGAACTGTTAAGAATCGAGGCAAGGTATCACATTAATACGAGGGTACTCGAGAGATCCTACGAATACGTAGGTATATGCAAATGACATCGTTCCTCGGAGGAAGATCCTTTAAATCACACATCGGGACTACCAATAACACATCCGGCCGACGCGACCGATGTGTACGTATAGAAGAGTCGTTCTTTGTGTCGACTAGAAGAAGAGAATGGAGAACAGAAAGAGTGAGTGGCGATCTTACTTTTATAGCTCGTGGTACCCGTGATGTTCGAGAAAGAAGGGGAAAAAGAACGCCAACACGCCAGAGCGGCGGGACGACGGAAAAAGGCCGGATTACCGTCGAACTTTCGCGATTAAGAGGAAGACGCGATGGGGCCACTCGTCGGGTCCCTAACCTGGCGATGGCAATAATCAGACAAGTAAAAAGTCCACCGTAGAGAGAGAGAGAGAGAGAAAGAGAGAGGAACCGAACGTTGCGGGCGGGGCGAAAAGTTAAACACGTTTGAGACTACATGTTTCGGCGAAAACGGTGATAAAGCTGCTCTCGTTCGTATCGCCACCTCCGCGTACATTATCCACGACGACGACGTGGAAACCTCTTGCTCTTGCTTCGCTCTTCTCGAAGACACGGGGGAGTCGAGGAACTACGAGGCGAAAGGAGAACGATACGTTTTTATCACGAGTAATTCGGGCTGCCACGTACATATACGGTCTCTAATAAATTCGTGAGTGGCCACACCGTGAACGAAACGTCCTATACGCCCACGCGACTCTCACACGTGCCTCCGCGTGTGCACGCACATGCATGCGTAGGTACGCGTGTCCGGGAGTCCTCGTGAACGCACGCTCTTGGGTCGTTGTTGCGCTTAGAGTACCGGGCTCGATCGACCCTAGAATGGAGGATATAGCGGAGAGAAAGCGGAAGGGAGAGAAGGAGAGAGACGACGAGCGAGAGGGAACGGATATTATCGCCAAACGTTAATTTGGCCGAGGTCCGGCCTACCTTCCAATTTTCGAGCCCTTACACGCCCACTTATGAGATTGTCCGTTAACGCTCCGAAACGTCGGGACGCGAATATTCGACGCCCGCATTTCCCTCTAACAGCGTCGTCGTGCACGTCTCCCGTGACAAGCGTGATCCATACACGCGCGTGAGAAATGCTTATTTCTCTCGTGTGTGAGGAGCTTTATATCAAATTTGTGGTTTGTATCAAATTTGTGGTTCGTATCGTTTGACAAATTTGCGATCGATCTACTTCATCATAATCTTGTAGCTGAGAACAAAAGAGAGTAAATCCAAAGTTATCGGTTTCGTCATGTCTGTATTTTTATAATCAGAAAAACAAGCTTAACGAAATGTAGGACGAAATAAATCAAAGCTCCGAAAATTTTATTTAAATTGTATTAAAAATAATAATATAATTTTAAAGGATATAATTTTATACATATGCGAAATTATAAATATATGTTATATTTTAATATCGAGGAGGCGAATTCAATTTTATAATAAAATGTATGTATATAAAAAAAAATAATTTCATCAGAATCCAACAACTAAGAATAAAAGGGGATAATATCACACAACAAAGACAAAAATTGTATGTATATAAAAAATAACAATTTTATCAGAATCCAACAACTAAGAACAAAAGGGGATAAATCCAAAATTGTCGGTTTTTCCATATCTATATTTTCATAATCAGGAAAACAAACTTAACGAAACACCTAAATTCAATAAAAGAATAGGACAGAAATTTTGTCCAACAGACTTGAATAGAATTATTTAAAATTGTTTATTTAAATCTTATTAAAAGAATTCTATCCTTTACCTGCGAGCACTGAGAAAACTGTCTGGTTGAATTAAAATCCTGAAATTCTAGTTGAAAATAGACGAATTAGAATTTTCTGGTTAAACCTATTAAATTCTAGTTGAGATAATCTGAGAATTCTGATATAATCGGAATTTTCTGGTTCGTCTATTTTCAAGCAGATATTTTTCTCAGAGAAATAATAAAATATATCGTACGGTTTTGATATTGAGGAGATGAATTAAGGTTGATAACAAAACCTTAAATACAGGGAAAAAGATAAGTACGATTTGCGGCTCATATCGTCCGTGGCCGGATTGTACGAGATCCAACCGCGGAAGCGCACGTGAGATAGCATGAGAGAGAATAAGCAACAAAAATACCTGCACACTTTACCATGCGTGCAATGTGTACGCGTTGCCAGCTCTCGGATAAATTCTAAACACGTAAGAAACTTGTGCGCTACCAGCGCGAAGGCAAATGTACATAAGAAAGAACGAGAGACCGAGAATAAATACGGTTATACCCGTGTAAAGCTCCACATCGCGGCTTGGACGCGCTCGTGGATGCACGCGCAAAAAGTAGACGCGTTCGACAGTGCGTGCATCTATAAACGGCTTAAACGTCGAACGAACGAGGAATCGAGAGGCTCGCGTAAGTAAAAAACGGCACAACGCCCAACGTTTGCAACGCGGTGAAATATGCAATACCGTTCGACGAAATCACAGACCGCCAGTAACGAGACAAGGTATCTTCGTGTATGCATAAAATATAAATATTTTTCAGAGGATATTTTGCTTGAAAATAGATAATGATATAAGCAACGAGCGTTAAGTAGGTTTACAGATAAATATGTAAAATATTCTATAAGTATATTAATATAACATGCAATATTATAAAATACACGGAAAGAATGATTTTACTAAAGTATCTAAAAATTTTACAAGACATAGATCTGAAAATAATTTTCTTGAATTATCAAAATTATTAATATCTTACACGCATAAATTATTTTGATGATTTAACAAAATTTATTAAAAAATTAAATTTTAATAAATATTTGTTCGAATAGTATAAACATATATTTATTTGATACAAGAAGAACCATTAATTTGATTTAAGTATAATTTTTTATTGAGTAAATATTTATTTACTGTAAATGTTTAGTTAGTACTGTTCGAACAAATATCTATTAAAATTTAGTACATTTTTTTTTCAATGTATGGAATTTTAATTTTTATCGAGTTTCTTTGCGACTTATATAATTTTATTGAATGACAGTGCAGTTTTCGCCGATTCGCGAATATGAAATAGATCGACGCGGAATAGGGAGACGTCACTGTTGCGTACACCTCGACTTACGGAGCGCGTATTAGCGTGTGCAAGAGTGCTCGCGGTAAGAACCGGTTATATAGGAACCGTCCGCCACCTCTTCTCTCTGCACCTTCTCCTCTTCTTCCACTGCTCATCCGCCGACCTTTCGTTCTTCCATCCTCCCCGAGTACCCTGATCGGCGAACCCGCCGCTACATAATGCAATGACGCGCGCGCGCGTATGTGTGCACGTGTATGCGATCGCTAGGCTAAGCGTATACTCGCACGCGTAAATGTATAGGGTGTTCAAGCTCGGGATAGAAAGTGCCAAGTCAAGCGAAACCGTGATCGCTTCAATGTAGTAGCGTCAATAACGTTCGACTTGTCAGTGATTAAAATGACTGGATCTCTTATTTAATTTTGTATACATTTCTATCTCAGCACGATATAAAATTAAATTATTTAGACATCAGTACCGAAAAATATTGGAAAAGAGAATGGTCGTTTAAATTTTCATTTTGTTCGCGAGAAAGTTGCCGATTCAAGGGAATCGTGCGTTTGTTTCTGAGACATCCTGTACAAGAGCCGGTACGTACACTTGCGCGATGCTTCGACACCATGGGCGCCTGCCTATCTGACGTTGGGTGCTTACGAGGGCGAGTCCGCGTCTTTTCTTTTTCTCCCTTTCTTGACCTGGCTACCGACAGGCCGTAGGGACGCTGGTCTCTGTAGTCCCTCTCGCTTCTCCCCTCTGACTCCACCGGAGGCATCGGCATCTCGCGAATGTTTCACGGATAGTCCTGGAACTTGCTGCACGGAAACGACGGTATGCGCTGCATCGCCATAGTCTGCGAGAAATATGATCTTCCTCGAGAAGCGTTCGCTGTATGCTTCCGAGACTTTAAAAGAGATATATTTTCAGCAAATCATGTGTAAAAATTTTGATGTGTAGTTTCTCCAAACATGCATTTGCTAGTAATCATTTTATTTAAAGACGTATCTCTATCTACTATCCCAATATAGATAACAATCGAATAAGGAAAGTTCATCGAATAAACGTAAAATGTGATGAAACTCTTGCTTATCGTTGGTATTAGAATAAGATAAATTTATGTTTGCGCAGCGTCATAGATAAAAATTGTTCCCTTAATCAAGAATTTTATTAATCTCTTCTTATTGATTTTTATGTTACAGATTTCGAATAGACAACACAGATCACATAATTGACGTGAACAAAAACAACGCAATGTTCGAGTACGATCAAGTCAATATAATATGTCCTGTGTATCCGCCGGACACGTATGTTGATGACGATGCTGAGAAGTACATCATCTATAACGTAAGTTAATTTTTACTTAAGTTAATTTTATGTTTAATATTTATCTTAATATCCGATAGCCAAATTAATGCAACCTTCCTCTTCGAGAATGCATTTATTAGATGCAAAACCATAACGTGTGACGTCTATGACAACTCCCGTCATATTGGGCGTAACAAATTGTCAATCGGAGTCTGCGAATGTTTAGACAGCTGCTGCTACTTGAAACTGGTTCTTTAACCCGCTTCTATTATATCCAAAACGACATCCGTTCTTCAGTAAGCGTACCGTGCTACCGAAACGTAGATTTATTGATAAACCGAAAGAAATATTGGACGTATATCTATAAGTACATTGGGCAATCTCACGGCCTCCTTCTCTATTTTTAAATTCGATTCAATGCGTGATTTTCAGATGAAAAAGATTAAGTTCTATATTTTTTGTACTTTTTAAATTAGTTTTTTTATAGTTGATTATTTTTTGCCGCTTATTTGAAATATTTTTATTCGCCACAGAGGTTTTTCCGATTATTTTTGGCTAAAAGTTAATTCTGATAAAAAAAACTGTCGCTAATACCAAGATGAAAATCTGACACTGCATTCCCGATTGATACGTTTTTACAAACGTTCATTCTCCCAATTCTGGATACCGCGGCAGATTCTCGGCTTTCATGAACACCATCAAACATTCCGGTGGCGTCCACCCTCTGAGCAAAGCAAAACCTCCCAAAGACCATTCCTGCGTCGTCGGCGACCTAATCGTTTCGATCCACTTGATTGTCCCTCCACTCTCCGCCATCCGTTGTCCCATTGTCTCCGCCGTTCTTCCTACGCGACGATTAGCTCCGACAATGAAGCCCTCTTCTGCTGAAGAGCACGAGAATCAGTTCGCCGGGGGGGGGAAACGCTAAGATGGTACCTTTCACAGTAGTCAATCAGCGATCGGTGTCGCCGATCCGCGTGTCGTCCCGTGTCGCCGATCGATTATACCGTCGCAATTGACCGCAAGATTTCTCTTGGGCGTTTTGCAGGTGTCCAAGGAGGAGTACGAAACATGTCGGATAACGAACCCGAGTCCGCGGGTAATAGCAGTGTGTGACAAGCCGCGCAAAACGATGTACTTCACCATCACGTTTAGGCCGTTCACGCCGCAACCCGGGGGCCTCGAGTTCCTCCCGGGCCACGATTACTACTTCATCAGCACCTCGTCCAAGGACGACCTTCACAGGCGCATCGGCGGACGGTGCACCAGCCACAACATGAAGGTCGTCTTCAAGGTCTGCTGCAGCAATGAGGCCGAGGCTTCTTCGTCGGCGACATCGCGCAACAACTGTAAGTATTCAGGATAAATATATCATGAAAAAATGAATTCATGCAAAAAGTACAAAAGCTGATTTATGAGGAGAAAGGAAAATTGTTCTAATTTCAATTAAAGCAGAATTTTTTTTATTTATGAAATGCTTGTAAGCATTATACTGAGAAACATGTTTTGATTGTACCAGCAAAAGTCACCCAAATACAACCAAAATGCATTCTGATCATACCAATCAGAATTTCTGTTACCGTAATTAAATTTCTGTATGAAAAGAATGGTTTTATTGAAATATTAAAAAATTTAACTATAGATACAGATTTGAAAATAAATGTTGAACCATCAAAATAATTATGAGGACGCTCAAGTTAATTGTTAGAATATCTAAATTTTTTATAAAATTACTCATTATGCTGTTTTTTATGCAAATGTTTTGTTTGGTCTAATAAGATTATTTTTAAGTCTGTATCTAATCTAATAGCGAATTCGATTGGACGCACTTAGTGCGCACTGGTGCACATTAAAGCCGTCGTACACAAAATAATGTAAAGATATATTTATAAATAAATATAAAAATCGATTAAATCGTGAAATACTCAATACATTTTATTGTACTATTAGGTAAAATATTTCATAATCCAAAATATTTGCATTTCATTTTTATATTCAAATTAAATCAGTGTGTAACGGCTTTAATGTGCATCAGTGCGCACTAGTGCTTCCAATCGAATTCGCTATTAGTTTTTAAATTAATTAAACATTTAAGTTAATTAAAAAAAATAAATTTAAATTAATTTTTTAGATATTTCAGAAAAATTATTCTTTATGGTTATCTCGATTAGAATTTAATTGATTTAACTATAAGTGCCTCTTTATGATTGAACCTACCAGAATTCAATGCATTTAATGCAACCAGACTTTTGTAATAATATAGGAGAGAGAGAATATAAAATTCTATTTAATTCCGAAATAGAACTTTTGGATATCGAATAGAAACGGATTTCCTTTGTTCTCCAAGATCCGAGAGGCGGAAACTTATCCTCCGCGAACAATTCGCGTGACGATTCGTTGTGCGAATTCACTCGCGTGCATTTCTTCATTTGCATTGCATCGCCTGCGAAACGGTACCCGAAACGCAGGCTCTTCTTCCCATGGAAGGCACAATCCGCGCGGCAATTATATTCTAATTTCTCAATTATCATAATCTAAAATTACAGGTGTCGTTTGCATGAGGGACACCGCCTTTTCATTCCGCGTGTAAATCACACTCTTAACTCTTCACGCTTTCTCGTTCCGCACGATCTCTGCCGAAGATACATACTCCGGGGGGGAAAAAAAAAAAAAACAGAATGAAAAGAGGAATCAGGAGCACGAAACAGAAATGGTCTATAAATTCATTATCCCGTAAACAGTTACGTGAGAGGAACAGCTACCATAACAAACTGTACTCGTTCGTTCGCCATTCTTTCGAGCTCATTTCCTCTTCGTCTATCCTCCTATCTCTCCTCCTGTCGTCCGTCATCTCTCTCTTAAATAATCCCTATCGATTATAATTCTCACCGTGCATCATTTGTTGATGCCCGGCCGGGGGGACCAATTCTGTGTCCCGGGGCACAATAAATTCTACCATTTCATTTCGCCCCGCTATTCTCTCCCCAATTCGTTCCGAAGCATCCTCGAAGCGTCCTCCCGCTCCTTCGGTTCCCCTCTTGCCTCCCCACCCCTGGTCCTCTTTTCTCTTCCTGCCACCTCCGCCCCAGCAGAGACGATTCATGCGCCATAATGACCAGCTATTTTGCCGGCCGGGAACTCTGAACTCTCTCTCACTCTCTTTCTCTCTTTTTCTTTCTCTCTCCGTGGCATCTCGGGCATTGAAGATTCCATGGCGAGACTCGACCTCGCGTTCACGGTAGACGTCGAGAGTTCGCGCGCGGCTACTTCCACACAATTATATCGCCGGGGGGTGCGTGTACCTCCTCGGCCGCGAGTTTTATTTCCGAGGGGTTAGCAGGTACAGCGCCAAGTTGTGCGCTCAGAATAACGCGGGGACTATCGGCGCGGGCCTTCGCGATGGGAAAGTGTGAAGATGACGAAGGTTGCTTCTCGCTGCATTTAATCACAGTTTCTGAAATTTATCTGTACTTCTTTCTACATTAAAACCGATTTAAGAATTTTTTTTTCACGTTTTTAACAGCGTTTATCTTTGAGATTAAAAGAAATTCCGTTTTTTATATTGTAAAATTTAAATATTTAGTATGACTAAGAAAATCGAAAATGTGAAATCATTTTATACATATTATACAAATTTGCAAAAAAGATTTATTTCTATATCTTCATGGTTATCATTCAAATGTATACAAGTTCTTTTATACGTTGAAATAATACATATATTTTTTTTAAATTATTTTTTAAAATAATTTTTTTTAAATTAAACCTTTTTTGCAATAATATCAAATACTTTCTCGAAGTATATGATACTATTTTTTTTTAAATAAACATTTTTATAATCAACGTACTGCACACAAACCCTTTCTTTAAAAAAAAATATATAATTATTTACTAACACTCGCAATACGATTCTTCCTACTCATATAATCGTACTGAAATCGAATGAGTATTGGTGAAGAACCAACACCGTTCCAAGTTTCTAAGATGTTCTCAGCGATAAGATATTCAAGCGTCATGCTTCAAGCGGCTGTTTCGGCGTAACGATACGAATTCTCCTTTCAATCTACTAAGTCATGTAGAAGCTAATTCGTTCTTCAACCGTCGCCGGTTATTTCTAGACTCTGGGCTATATTCGATTATCCTTGTTTAACATTCGGTGAACAACAAGGATAAAACGATATATCCTGAATTATTGTACGTACTCTTACGCGCGGCTCGCGATCGAGTTGGGCATAGAGTACAGAGAAGAACTGAAGCGTAATCATCTAATACCATGTCGTCCATTTTCCAGCCGTAGCCGTGACCAGCAGCACCGTGCCCAGCAGCAGCTCGACAAGCACCGCGGTTTTGGGCGGCTCCGCCGCCGGTCTGCCAGCCCCGCCGATCG
Source organism: Mycetomoellerius zeteki (assembly GCF_001594055.1). Taxonomy (NCBI): domain Eukaryota; kingdom Metazoa; phylum Arthropoda; class Insecta; order Hymenoptera; family Formicidae; genus Mycetomoellerius; species Mycetomoellerius zeteki. The sequence continues at coordinate 47,574 of NW_017257432.1, read as the reverse complement.
TCTACAGGGGCGGAGATCGATTCTACCCGGAGATCAGCATCGATCTCGATCCACATCAACCAGGCACGGCGGCGCCGACCCTGCCTCATGTACCCTCACCGGCCATCTACCCTGTGCATCCGCATCAGCCGCAGCCGCCAATTCACAATGGATCGCCGTCCTCGATCACGCCGCCCAAGACTTCGACTGGTCAGAAGAAGAAGAACAGTACGTATCACGTCATCACCGTTGCACGCTGCGTGCCTGTCTGTCTATCTGCCTGTTTCGTCTGCTCGATGAATTATCATTTCGAAGCACTTTCTCACACGCAACGGCTCACTTTTGTGCCTTATATTTGATCCAAATCAATTAGTAGCGATTCGTACTTTGGTAATCGATAGAGTCATCGATTAGTTCATGAAAATCGGATTAATCCATTGCTGATTTTTTTTTGTTTGCTTAAGAAGCACTAGTTTAATCATACGTATTCTTTAAAATTTTTAAAGTAAATCTTACTCTGAAGAGTGAAATTTCTCTCTTAAAGATCGAAAATTGAACCACTCTTTTCCAAGAATAACTCAATTTTCACTCTTTAGAATGAGATTCCATTCGAAAGAATTTGGAAAGTTTATGGAAATAAGATACATCGGTATTGATAACCGTTTCAAATTAATTGACAGTCGAAGTATTGACAATGTTCGCTGTATCAGTTGAATTTCTTTTAATGCACACATTGCACTTCCCTCTATGAATGTCTATGATGAACGAACGGTTATATCTACATAATACTAAGCTATCTGCGGCACATCCAGAGTAAATTATAGTAGAAATAGGTAATAATGATGATAATCTTCGTTAGTTATTATCAATATTAGTAGTCAGTTGTAAATTATGTTCTTCCGAATTATTCCACGTTTCGCGCTCATTCTAGCTCATTTTCTCTTTAATTCATAACTGACACGAGGATTTCCTTATTCTTGTTCAATCACAAATTATTTCTTAAAATAAAGAGAGACAGGTTTACGTATTTATTTGACGTCACATTTGTGCGCGAGATACGTTAAAAGCCATATCGCTGCATTTAGTTGCAAATACGCGCCGTAAATACGCGCGCTTCTACATATGCCAGGTGGAAGGTCGGCAAAACACAATGTCAAGATCCAATCGAATGAAAACCGAACGAAAGCCATCTGTCGATCCTTGCACCGCACGCCCTTCTTTACATTGACGTCTACGATATAATTTGACTTCTAAATGTGCCGCGTACGCGCGCATTTGCATTTCACCGATAAGCCGTGCGTGGATAACCGCTCACACATTAACGGTGCCGTGTTTCCGAGACGCGACACGATAGGGAATACACGTTGCCAAGGTGTCGACACGAAATTGCCAGGGATTTCATTTCTCTCTCGTGATTCCGCATGTGGTAATAACCATTAAAATTTGAAATGCAACTTGAACATCCACACAAGGATTTCCTTGGCGGCACATCTCAAGATATAGTCTCATTGGCAAATCCCTCATCTCTATCGCGAATTAAAACATACATACAAAAGGTTGAAAAAATTAATTTGTCTTCTTAAAAATTTGATTAAGTTAATTAATTTTTCTTATTTTAAAACCGTTTTAAGTAATGTCATAAGATACTAATACGAATCTGTGATTGACTTATAATATCTTAAAAGAAATTCAGAGTTGCCACAGATCTGGAAAATCGGGAAAAGTCAGAGAAATTGAAATTAACCATGGAAATCGAGAAAAGTTAGGGGAAAATATAAGAGATTGGAATTTTGAATTTTGCTCACAATTCCCTTAAACTGCTCCTATTCCTAATAATTTTTATAATTTTTTAAATATTATATCTGACGTTTATAGTCAAATACGTTCAAAACTCGTGCACTTTAAACGATTTTTTTTTAAATAATTAAAATTTATATTTTATTCAATAATTTTATTTGATCGCTCTTTTTCGTCATAACTGCATTCTTTTTTCCAATACTAATTAATTTTTGTTGGCTTGAATTTGCCTTCAAAATTTTATTATGCTATTAAGCTTCTTTTGCGTTTTTAATAATGTAAACTAGCTTTCTTACATCCTTCATTCTAAATGTTAAAATTTTTTACATATTTTATAATATTAAAATTTTAACATATTTTATATCGATCATGAAAATTTCTCATTTTTGTCCGGAAAATCTGGAAAAGTCAGGGAATTTTAAAATTCATTTTCTGTGGCAACCAGAGGTTGTACTTAAAACGATTTTTAATTATAAGACTCTATGAATATCGAACTTGAATGATGCAATGGAGTTTATTTAAAAAAGAAAAAGGATAAAAAAAAGAATAAAATGTATAGTTATAGATAATTCTACTTTTCATCCTTCATTTTTCAATCTTTTTTCTCAAGAAAAACGTCTCTCTAATATTACTAACAACTTATAAAATCTATGTTTCTTGATACTCCACTGTCGTGTATCTTATCAATGGTTAATAATTGTGTTGCTTTTATGTTTCACAGAGGAATATTCGGATCATCCGAACGAGGTGGTGAAGAATGAGGAGCTGACGTACAACAGCGCAAGTTCGTACGCTCGTACGCAAGTTCGGTACACAAGTCTAATCCTAGCGACAGGTAGCCTACTGATGAGCGCGTTGCTGCAGCAGCTGCTGCGGTGAAGCGACAGTACCAGCCACGTACGAGAACGTCGTATATCCCATGCGTCGAAACCCCTTCTTCTGTGATTATCCTACGTTTAATTGATTTCTTGAGAGGCGCGCGAGACACGCGCGTATCTCGGCCGTCCCTCGATCGTAGTGAAACACGCACGATCCATGGTCGCGCCGACTCGAGAGATAGCAGAGAAGACAGAAAAAGACAGAGAGAACGAGAGAGAGAAAAAAAGACGAAAAAGAAGAGACACGTCAAGAGAAGAGACACGCACGACACACGAGCGGCAGCGCCATATTAACTACAATTAAAGAACTAGCGGGGTTCTCTAGAGTGGAATACCGTAGAAGGATGAAGACGAGGAATAGGACGGGAAGTAGAAAGCGGAGAAGAAAAGACGGAAAGAGAAGCGCTACTACTAGACACTACTTATAGTACACGCCCACTATTATCACTACTATAAATGGTAGTCGTATTGGTTGTCCTTCTTATCATTACGCTAACTGTAGGTATTTATTCGAATATGAGAGAAAGAGATGTGAGCAGGAGTCGTGGCAGCGTGCTAAGTATCCTCGACCGAGAGCGAGAAATGTACGCGAGAGAAGGACGTCTATTATATATTAGTATATAGTATAGCAAGCCTATGTACGCGAATAACGTCAGATCGCACGTCATTAATTCGAGCGAATCTTTAATTCATGGAAAAATGCCGCATGGGCTCAGCCGTCGACGACGAACGGTCCTTCGTTAAGGGGTCCTCGCTCGGGGCCGGCAAGGAAATAGTTTATCCTGAGCGCGATCACGTAAGCGCGCCGTGCCTCGAGAAAAGAGTACCTGAAAATCCTTGAATGCTTTCGGTTCGCGGCCAAGGCGGTAACAATCCAGTGGAAAATGATCACGATCCTATCGCGAGTGGCTTTCGAAAAAACCTCATAGAGATACTTGGACTCGAAATCGTCAATGCGACGCGACGTAGTTCCTCGATGACCAGACGATCCGTATCGAGCGAAAGCTCGAAAAGTCAGGAGGAATCGTCTGGGATTAATCGTGTCTCTCATGCGGCGTTTAAGTTCGGGCCGATCGCCGCGGCCGCCCGGCCAATCGCAGGACGCCGAGGACGAAGGATCATTCGAATTCGCATGCGAGATCGCGAGTAGGATAGTTAGCACGCGTGTAAATAAATTCCTAATGAATATGTACAAGTGGCTCTTGTGGCCGCCTTGTATGCCGACGGGCAACAAGGGGGCCGGGGAGATTTAAGAAAGAGTGCCGTATTTCTAGGTAAATCTTATAATATGAAACGAGAAAGAAAGAGAGAGAGCGAGAGCGTGGATCAGAGAGAAAATGTGAGCGCGTGTATGTGCATTATGCAATTATGATGATATGAGTATATGTGCTCATTAACAAATCGACGCGAGCCACGAACTTAGATGAATTTCTGTCATGACAGATCTAATTGCATCATTGTCACGAGTCAAGGATAGCGTATCGAATAGTATCGTTGATTCGAGCCGTTGGGTAAGAAAAGTAGCGTAGAAAAAGAAATGAGCGAGCGAATAAAGAATATTGTGCGAGAGAGACTGAATCGCGAAATCGAGTAAAAGACAGATTTGTATAATAGCTGTATCATACTGAGACTTCTATCTATAGATCTGTATTATATTTATTATCCGCTATCATTACGCTAACGAATATTCAACACTCGATATTCTATATTTGCTAGTGAAATATCAAATTTAATAGCGAACAAATTAACGTACTGCCGGCACCGGGGATAAAGCGGTGATAACGGCACGAATGAGCCCCCGGAGCCAACCCTCTCTCACCCCGTCGTTTATTGTTTCCCTCGTTGTTCATTTTGTTCAGAGTATAGTACACGAATCATGTTTCTATTCACACTATACATGGTGCCTAATCAGTTCAATCATGTTCTCGATTTATATTGATCCTTTTCTACATTTTCCTTTTTTTTTATTATTTTATTTATTATTCACATTACCAGGGAAAAAGACTTGCGCGTGTACATGTTTCACGCATACACACCCGTGGATTCACCTTTTGCATGACGCCCACGCGTGCGTGCGTGGCCGCGACACGCAAAGGACGAAAGACGAAGCAGTGAGTAATTTTTCGTTTGTGTCCACAAAAAAAAAATACAATTGCAAGCGCGACTGCACTAATGAATTATTGTAAATACGAATTTACACGGGAAATGAGTACCGTAGCGAGAGGATGCGTGATTGCGTGCGTGTGAGAGAAAATGAAAGAAAAAATCCTCATTCAGAATCTTAAGTAGCGAAATAAGAGAATCATTACTTTGAAGATTACTCGACACGACCGATTCGCTTTCGAAAGTCCATTCATAGTTCATCGTCCTCATTCGCGTCTACGATCGCGAGAGCAGCGAATAATTGCAGTCAACCGAGAACAATACGTTTGTGAATAAATAAAAGTTCAGCAGTATTGTAAGTCTGAGCGTCACGCGCCATCCATCATTGGTTTGTATTTTTCACTTCTGTTTTGTTGTGCTGCAACAGCAATTAGCGACGAGCGAGCTGGTCGATGAAATCTGTTATGGTTCCAATTGATCGTCGATTCAAAACTCACACGTCTCGTTTATAAGCGAATGTTAAGTAAGATGTATTCGCGGACAATCATTATTGTATTTGGAATTTATCAGATTAATGACTTATTTATGTTATTTATACTATGAACATACTATGAACATTCTTCTCTGATTGAAATATGCTGATGCAATTATTATCACAATTCATCACTCATCCTCAATCATATGTTTATTAATATACATATATATATGTCATTAATAATATATAATTGTTGCATCTCAATGGTCCATTAGATATTCGTTTAAATTATAAATATTTGGGAATATACTAAGGATACTTTTCGGCATCTTTCAACCAGAGTTGTTGTAGATACGTAACACGTTTTACGGAACCTCGAATTTCTTTTACGAACGGACGCGCTCGTTCGTTGCACCACAGTTGTATTGTCACGTGAATTGTGAAAGTGTCACGAAACAGCCGATCACGAATTTACTTTAAGTGCCGGCGAAAGATAATTGGAGCATAACGCCGCTCAATCGATCGTTCGCACGCGAAGGGCGAGACGGTACATGGATCACATACAGTACACGCTGTGCGTATCGTAATGGTACTCATTCGCGCGGACGATATAAGTGAATACGTTATAACAATAATATAGACTCGAATTATTCGATATAGAAAATAGACAAGGTCGCTCACTGCAAACTTATCCCTCTTTTTTTTATTTTACTTCCCCTTTTTTCGTTTCCGTCATCCATCCATCACGTCCAATACCGTTATATACCCACGGACACCCGTGCCGCAGACCGCGAGACGTGAGGCGTCCTGCTGCCCCGAATGAGGAAAAGAAAAAGTATTTTTTTAACAGCAGATAGAGGGAACGCATCTGCGATGGGTTTGTTTGTTCAGAAACGTATGTAAATAGATGTAACGCGAGAGGATTCGACGCCTCCTGTATTAACGAGTCAGATCTATATTTCGGTCCGCGCGATCCGCGGACCCGTCGGTGCAATTTAAACGCGTGTAAATAAACGTCCGAGGTAGAATTTAAAAAAAAAGTAAGAAGGAAAAAACGAGAACAGGATACGCTTCACGTCCATCCCGAGGAGGTCTGAGTTCCCCGTCTGCTATTACGTTCGGTAATGCCACTTCACTTACGTAATCATCCACTCGTGTGCGTGTGCAAGAGAACAAGAAAGGATGCGAGGCTCGCGCGCGGTTGTCTCACCAACGAGAGGGGCACGCCGCGTGCGTTCTCACGCGTTAAAAGAAAAAAAAAGGGAAAAAAACGAAGACTTGTTCCTCTCTTCTCGAGATCGAAGGTAAAATATCTGCCGCGTTGACAAGCATGGCCGCGCGGTTTGTAATGAATTAATTAATTAATTAAACGAGTAAAAAAAAAGAATAAAGCAAATTTCGAATAGACACGCGTCACTGTAAATAAACAAATTAACGATTAAATAAACGGTAAAACACGATGAAATTTATATTAAAGTGCATAGCGAATACGAGATAGGTTTCTAATAACGGTTTATTATAAAAATAAAAAAAAATGTGAATGTATGTTGATGTCTAAGATTTTTAACGAGGATGGAGGACGCAGAGCGGTTAATTGTAAACTATGATTACACTATCCGTAACCAAAGTACGCGAGTACTAATTGAACGGGAAAGCAGGCTCACAGAAGGCGGAGCAACGCTTAGCCGGATTCGTGATTTCTCACGTTGCATATATTATTTTGTAATCGGAGCGTACAGGACCCATACACTCTCGACATCACGGCTAGCATACGCGACGTCTTTATCATGAAACGATGGACTCATTTAAGTCGCCAGGAGCACTGTTAAATCTATAGGATCAAATTTAACGTAATTTAAGTTGCCACTGCTCGATATATCGTTATTTTATACTAAAACAATGATTAAATTTGACACTATAAAATAACGATGTATTTGAACAGGGGCGACTTAAATTAAGTTAAATTTGACACTACAGATTTAACAGTGGGATCAAAATTTTTTTTATTAATACTCCGTGTATAACTAACCAAGGAGAAAAATGACGAAAAAACCCGCTGAAAAGATAAAATAATATTTTATTTGGTTTCCTTTCCGAGACGCCGATCCCTATACTTCGATCCGTAGATCGATTTCGCTTCGAGTCCGATCAAAGTTGTCCGGCACGTTTTTAATAGCGACTATCCGTTTTTGCGACACTCTTTTTCGCACGGACGATTATTTTGTCGAGCGCGGCGCGCTCCGTGATTAATGAGACGCGGCGTCTCGTCCGTGGTGTTGTACATTGGAATATTAATTAAAAATCTCGCCAGTGTCTACGAGCGGGGGCTCGTTAACGAGTGCGCTCGTCGTTTTCGTGAGGCGCTCGGCTCGATCGCCGCGTATGGTATCCTTGGAACGGGACCTTATAGATTGCGTGTGTTCACCAGTATGCACATTCAGTACCAGTCGTTCATTACGAAGCATTACAGGATACAATACAAAGTAGCGTAGCGTTCATAACGGTAGTCCACTATAGCGAAATAGTATTTAAACGAGCAGCCGTCGGTTGCAAAAAAAAAAAAGAGGAAAGGAAGAAAAAGCAGAAAAATCGCCATAATCAACCGAAAAAAGCTGGAGATCGCAGATAGCAGGACGCGGAGAAAGGGGGAGATAAATGAATTTTTTCGTGTAAAGGGCAGAGACGTGAACAGGCGGACGCAAGACACATTACGCATATATTGCGTAGACACACGGAGAGCCGGTCGTGGAAACTGCGCGAGAGATTGCACAAGCGTGATACGGGGAGAATGAGAGAGAGAGAGAATGGAGGGCAGGGAAAAGGTGAGAAAGAGCGCGGGGGAGATAAGGGTGAAGCACACGATATATCTAAAAAGCCGCATTCGTGTAAACCCGGCCTGTCCAATTTGAGCTCCAGAGTCAAAAACGCAAAGCCATCGATGCAAAAAAATTCAATGTCGATAAAATTTCGACAGGATTGGATAGTGCTAAGTTAAAAAGATAAAAGTTAAGTTATTATTAAAAAGTTAAAAAGTTAATTAATTTTAACTTAATTTAGTTACATTTTATCGGTAACTATTAACTTTTAATTTGATTTTTTTTTAAGCCAATCTTCAAACACAATACGAGAGAATAATTTAATAATTTTATATTGTATAATCGTTACTTGTGAGCAAAAATAACCAGATTCTTTAATAAATATGCTGTGAGAAAGGAAAAATACGAAAAATTATGTAAAATAATCAAACTTTTTCATTTTCTTTTTTTTTAGTTGTTCGTTCGGACCAAATTTAACTTTTAACTTTTCGATTATTTTTTTTATTAATTTAACTTTTAATTCAATTAATTTCATTCTGGATTAACTTGTATTTTAATTAAATTAAATTTTCAAGGCTATTGAACTAACTTTAATTTAACTTAGTTAAAAAAAAAAGTTAACCAACTCTGGATTTCGGTAAAGTATTTGGATATGCATCTGAGTGACGCTTATCAACATTTTACAGTTTCTAAAATCTTATTTTTTCATACATTGAATTTTTTGTGTCAATGGCTTTGCGTTTTAACTCTGGAGCTCAAATTGGATAGGCCTGATGTAAACACAATGCGTGCATGCGTTATGCGTGCAACGTGAATGCGTGAGAGTGAAAGAACGGGGGGTGGGGGAGGGGGCGAAGAAGTGCAAAGAGGATGTACGTGGTCCTATGCGAGGGAGCGCGGGATGTTACATAATTTATGTAGGTATATTCTATATGTATGTCGATATATAGCGAAGTATATATCGATGGCAAACGAAAGTAATTTAAAAAAGTGGAAGAAGGAAGTGGAAAGAGATATCGTGCGTCGGGCCGGAGAGGGAAACTAGCTGTATCATATTTACGATATCTTGCGCGAATCATCCCTGTTTACTCGGAAAAGTCGAAGGGTGAGGAATAAGACGGTTCAGAAGGGGCATTCGCCGGGGTTCGGCCCTTATTGTCAAAATTGTATCGATCGCGTCGATTTTTCGCATTTTTAAAAATCACTTTCATCCGCTTTCAATGTTTCCCGAGAATTTGTCGCGACATCACGTAAGGTTGCATAACTTCGGCGATTAAGAAGGGAAATTAAAAAAGGTTTTTCTTAACGTGAGCAATATTTATCTTTCGATTTAATAAACACTGGTTGCACTCGAGTAAATTATTCTTGCAATTTATGGTGAATTGTGTGTTAAGGCCAGAAAGCGGACCGTCCTACTTTACGATCCTGCTGTTAGTACAAAAGAAATGGTCGATGCACGAGATATGCGCGATTTATTTCACTTGCGTTGTATAAATCGCGGGCAAGTAACAACATTTGACAACTAGTTGGCAAATTCTAGTCTGTTCTATTTCAATCGCTTGTTATCGCATGAGAAAAAGCAGTTTCTTTGAAACAAGACGTTACGTACATAATAAGGATTTTTCACACCTGTCTCTCATGATTTACATTCAAAGATATTAATAACTATACATATCGGACGAATTAAAAGTTTCATCGACCTAAAAAAATGTGGTTCCTAAATTCTACTACATTCTACTATATTCAGCTTCCTTCCTATTTTAATTAAACGTTCAAAGCTGACCATTATGTTACGCTATGAAAAGAAAGAGGCCTAAGAATTTTCATCTAAAAAGAAATGTTTTGAATCAATTTACTATTCCTGCTATATTGTTACTAAATTTATAACTAGAGAACGCTATTAATATAAAAAGCCCGTGAATAATTTTTTATAGCACAATGTAATATATTTTTCATTCGTATGTATTGCGTAAAGTATAAAAAAAGAAAACAATTATCACATTCAAAAAGCAATTCTTCTCGAAATAAACTGCCATATTTAACGATTACCGTCAATTTCCGATATTTAATACGTTGCGATATACAGAGAAAAAAAGGTAAAGACCGGAAACAATCCAGATAAAAAGATCAATACCTTTCAGTACATTCAGAGAATAACAAAAAGGATATATTTTAATGACAAGTGTTGCTAATATCGCGTGCGTTTTATAAACAACGAATTTTTTCCGTAAAAACCAATTCGTTTCCGCTGAAGGGGCTATGCAATACTTTTTACATCTGAGGATTATGGCTGTTGATAAACTAAAAAGTGCGATACCATATCATCGTGATAACTTTAAGTTCGCTCTTTAATGTTAGAAATAATTGACAATGGATATTCTCCGCACACGCAAGCTACTTTTCTCCTTTTATTTTCCTTTGTACGAACACGAGAAAGATAACACAAGACTCGCTTTATTCGTGATAGTGTAACTGACATCAGTCGAACATAAATCATTACCGCACCGTTCAAGTGTTTCTATATGTAAAGTCTCTCAGATTGTTATGTAAGAGATCGTACAGTAAGCAAGAAATAAGATAGTCGTGAGAATAGTATGTGCGTTTTTAACACGTGATGATTTTTTCTTTCTTACGTTGCATTCATCTGACGGAAATTCGATCGCTTAAGGAATTACGTTACAACGCGCATTTGACAATTTTCTAAACGACAATTTCGCGGAGCTAACGCGCCGAGATAAATAGTATACAGTAAAATCATTTTGTATTTGTATTGAAAACGATCCACTCAAGTCCTCTTGTTAAAATTTTGTGTCGAATTTTTAACATATTTGAGTATTAATTTAACATAAAGTAATCATATGGTATTGAAATGTTTTGTGTTAAATTGATATTCAACATTTTTAGTGTCAAAGTAACACAATTTAGAAATAAGTTGACAAATAATAAAAGTAATGTGTTTTAAAACGTAAATTCTAAGACGAATGAATAAAATACGTGTTAATTTTACTAAAAAAAATCTGACTTCACAATTTGTTTACAAATTTTGTCAGTATTATCTTTTTTGTGTTAATTTTTTTACATAATATTTATGTTACTTTCTGCCACGCTTTCTGTCATATTCATCTTGTTAAATTAACACAAAAAATTGAGTGGATCGTTGGAGGCCCGTAAAATGTGTTAAATTTAATACAAATTTTCCAACTGTGTAACATCCTCTCGGAACAACACCGATCCATATCTAACATGCAACGAGCGTCAATTGCTTACCAAAGACGCGTCTCTCCCCGCAATCGTTGTAACTTTCTTTCATCGCGTTTCGACGACGGAAAGAAAAATCGTCAGGGGACGATGTGTAGCGGAGTTGGGCGAGATTATAGTATTTCCGATAGCAATAAAACGATCGCTTTCGACTATCGTGCAATAAAGCAACAATATCCATGGATCACAGATATTTATTAGAAAAAAGGCACATTTCGTTATGATAGGAATAAGCGGAAGAATAAGTGATTTATCGACTAAGAGAAACGGAATAGCTCTCGCCCAACTCCGCTCCGCGCAGAGGAAACGGCGTCGAATTCAGGCGGTTTTGTCAAACGCGAGGCTCATTTATTATTAGATCCTAGATTAAAGGCGACTCTTTGATACTTTGATAAATCTGGCTAGTTTCCAAAGCGAGAGAATTTATGAAGGGAAGACTGGCAATCAGCGAGACACGAAGATCCCGTAAAGGAGAAAGAAAAAAGAAGAGACGTTCGCCTGTCGCAGCGCACGTCAATTTACACACCCATTAACCGCGTCAAAAGCCGGACAATTAAATGACACAGCAAGTGAATAGAAAAAATTTTTTAAAGGAGACCCGACGTGAGAGAAAACAGAAACACACGAGATCCGCCGAATTAAGCCCCCGAGTCCGCCTCGCGGAAATTAATGCCGGCCTGGAGAGAAACAGGGAGAGATTTAATCGAGCGTATTTTTGCGGAAGACGATGTCGCTTGAGGACCCTTAAAAAAACGCACCGAACAGCACCCTCACGGCCTGGAAAGAGAAAGGGTTTTTTTTTGGAGCGGCTTCTGTAAAAAAAAAGGAGAAAAAAACACGATGGAAGGGTTGGTGTGCCCCCAATTAAGGATGGCCTATATATCGCACTCGTTTGAAAACTTATCGCAAGAATGCACAAGAAGTAGCGTACACTCGCTGTACTACTGTTTGTTGACTCGAATAAATATGCGGATTAAAGTCGGTTTGGTTTATATGTACACGGTGAGTCCAAGATTCGTGCGAGCGGAACGCTGGTGATCGTTCGGATCGTTGTGGAAGCTGGACTTGTCTCGCAAAGAATGTTATTTGCCACGGAATATCAGAATAAAATGAAGTAAAGAAAACGCGGAAAATCGTCTCGGACGGACGCGAGCGTTCCATGCGACGATATTGTTATTATACGAATGTACTCAAGACGGCATGGTATACAAGACTAAAACAAGACCTAAAATAGGGACATAATATTTTATAACTCAACTTTTGTACAGAATAAATACTTGTACTGTGGACCAATATTTCTTTCATTTCATTCACATCAAAACCATTGATGAAGTGTAGTTTTCTCATCGCATTAAGATGGTCGATATTATAAGAGCGTCAATATAATTAGTATAGATATTTTTATCGAATTAATTTATTTCTTGTTTTATTGAAAAAATATTTTTAAGTTCGAAATATAATTAAAAGTGAAAGGTAAGTAAAACGTTCCATTATTGATAAAAAAAATAAATATATATATATACAAATCTAGTCCATGTATACACATAATAGTATAAAGATATAAATCTATACAAATTTATCTAATTTATTTATTTGTCTTTTGCTTATGCACTAATGGTATAATAACAACAGAATTCATCGCTTCAGGTATTTTCCACCAACTACCGTTTCTATGTTCTTTACCTACACCAGCAATAAGGTGATTTCCATCAGGAGTAAATGCTAACGCATTTATGAAACCCGTCAATTTAACTTCAAACAACAAATTTAAAGATCTAAAGTTTTCACTGCAATGCCATAACTTGATCGTACCATTCCACGATCCTAGAAAATTATAATTGAGTAATTAATTTAAAAAAAGGAAAAATATGGATAATAAACATGAATACAAGGTTATATTATAATAATTCACCTGACGCTACTAAATCTGTATTCAATAGTGTGGCGATACTTGAAATCCACATCGGTTGACCATTGGTTTCGTCTATTCCATGCGCCTGCGGTATCGAACACAACGGCTTCTTTTTTAAACATCCCCAAAGGCAAAGTTGTCCGTCGTCTCCACCGGTAAAAAAATTCTCTTCATTGATGAGCTTAACCGCATCAATGCTATTGCCGACGTTATTTGTGTTAAATATTAACTGTGATTCTTCGATTATTTTCCATATCCTAATGGTTCCGTCGTAACCACCGCTTGTGATAGCGCGCTCTCGTGAAAGTGCGTCAATAGAGGTAATAGCATTCTGATGTCCGAATCTATAAGAACAGTAACACAATCAGAAATAAAGATAAAACTAAAGATAAAATAAATAAATTCAATATATAAAAGGGGATAAACAAAATAATATAAACACCTAGGAAATATACTATTTTATTATAAAGGTTAATCTATCACCCCTCTCTCTCTCTCTCTCTCTCGCTTTTTCTCTTTTATCTTATTCCTTGTTGGAATTCACACAATGCTTGGATAGTTATCAATGAAATGTTGTACTATTCTTTTAATTTTTCAATTGTTTATATAAATAATATTGGAGAAGGAAATTTGCTTTTCGTTCTATTTTCAAAATTGTCCTGTATTGCAAAACGGATATTTAATATTTTTCCTGACCAATGCAATAATCTGATTTTAATATTATAGAATCATTTATAGTGTTGAAGAGCGGAATAAAAACAGATTTCCTTCGCTAATATTTTTTAAACAATTAAAAGATGTTTTGCTAGAAATATAGTATAACGTTACACAGTTAGAGCTATACTCTTCAAGCATGTGCGCCTCTATTCTATTTCAACAATAATAAACTCTGTATTAAAGACAAAAAATGATATATGCCAATCTCTTATTATTAACAGTACTATATTTTGTCTATCCTCTGTATTTGCCAAAAAAAAAATATAAAATGTATACTATAATATAAAAATACCACATCAGATTTACAAGAAGTTACTTACAAAGATTCAACGTAAGCCATATCGTCTAGATTCCAAACTTTCACGCTCTTATCTTCGGAAGCGGAGTATAACGTGCGAGTATCTTTACGGAATACTAATCCAGATACTAAACCTCTGTGACCTTTTAAATCCTTTATATGATTAAGAGTATCACCAGAGAACACTTTTATGTCTTTACATCCACTCTCTCCTACTACCTATAATAAAAAAAGACTTGTCTTTATTTCAAATTTTTTTTATATATATTTTTTTATATATATATAAAATGAAAAAAAATTTCACTTAAACTCACAAGAAACCTTCCATCCGTGCTAATCGCCAAACATCGTATAGATTTCATTCCAGGATTCTTCTTTCCTCTGTTTCCTCTAATGGCTTTTAATTTCGTCTTTTCCTTTACTGACCCTAATAAATAATTATCAATTTATTTCACAATAAATAATAGTATTTAAACAGATAATTATTTAAATTATTATTTTTAGAACTTTATCTATTATATTATTATAAGAATTTTAAGCACGACCGTAATGTTTGAATACATCAAATACGATAAAGAACGCCACGAACGGTCAAAGTATATATTATTTATCTTTTTTGTACCCATATATTATTTATCTTTTTTGTACCTATATATTATTTATCTAAAGCTAAAATTTCAGGCATCGAGTGGCTCGCTGCTCGGTGCGATTGATTTGCGATCTGTAGACCCGAGTTCAATCCCACTTGCGCCTACATACGCGATTTTTCGCGTTTAAGGAACTAAAAAGGCTCCATCTGGTGATTAAGACACCTTTCAAAATAATAGTTTTTCTGTAATTAGTAAGTTTAATGTTAGTTTATTGCCATTACAATAAACTAACATGAAACTAACTAAATACAGAAAAACTTTTTGAAAACCTTATCTAGAGAAGGCCCTGGTCTGATTTAGATTATAATGCCATTAGAAAAAAAACTAAAATTTATAAACTTACACTTGACTAAGCTACCATCCTTAGATCCTGTATATAATATACTGCCATCGCTTGAAAGGCAGATACAGGTGATGGAGAGCTTATGTTCCTTACACCTCAATGTAAAGAAGTCATTGTGGTCAGTATAATCGATTGCTACAGTTTTTTTTAATCGACCTTTTTCTTCTAAATATTTGTCGCGTAATCTCTGTGCGACTGCACCTTCTTCAAATTCTGCTCTATCTTTTTCTATAATATCAAAAATTTATTTATTACATAAGACCATTTTTTTCTCTTTCCAAAATAATATAGATCAAACATAAAAATACTTCATTGAATTTTGTACCTTCTTCTTCGATTTCTTGAAGGTATTTCTTTGCAAGTCTCAAACGTTTTTCTTGTGCAGTTTCCTCCTCTTCCTCAGTTTCACTTTGTGCTTCATTTCTGTAAGTAAAAATCTTATAATACTCATTGATTATCATATTCTTCTAATGTATTTAATTAGTGTTACCTTAAATTTTCTTCTGCGAATTCTTCATCTGTACTGGCAATACTCTCATTGTCATCAAGTTTGGACTTCTTTGATTTCTTTGATTTTGACTGAGCTACAGATTTCTTATTAAAGTGGCCATTGAGCTAATATAATAAAATTAGAAATTAAAGTTAACAGTCGTATCACATTAAATTATACATAAGAAAAAAATTATAAATAACATATTGCTTTATTGTGTTAGGATTTAAGTTACAGTAATCAAGAGACTAGGTATTTCAGTGACGTCTTTAATTTTACTCCCATACACAATGATCATCTCACACGTCCATCAAGATGTATCACCTCTTCGACGGTTTATGTCTCGAGATTTCATACAGCCCAATCACAGTTTGGCACATCACTTGCCTTAACTTTAGAATGCAACAAGTAAACAAATATCGATGCCCTTATAAACCACTTAGGCCCGAATGCACCAACATTACTTTGACTTTAAGCAAGACTTAAAACTCTCTCTGTTTCGTTTTAAAGTCAAAGAGAGACAGAGAAAGCTCCAACATGTTCCAACTCCGAGTGAGTATGAGTAAGAGCTACGGTAAGAGCATGTTGGAACATGCGACGCAAACAAATCTTGTATGAAAAACATAAAAAACTGAGGTTAAAAAGGTGCCATATATGTAGGACACTGTGCCGCAAAGGATTAAACGATGATATGGTCAGGCTATGTGAAATCTGTTACTTCTAGATAATTCTAGAGAATTCGTCGACAAGTATATTTGTTATCTTGTAATTTCGAACAATCTTTTAAGCAAATAATCAATATAATATGGATTTAACAAGAATCAGGGAAAATAAAAATAATCAT
Source organism: Mycetomoellerius zeteki (assembly GCF_001594055.1). Taxonomy (NCBI): domain Eukaryota; kingdom Metazoa; phylum Arthropoda; class Insecta; order Hymenoptera; family Formicidae; genus Mycetomoellerius; species Mycetomoellerius zeteki. The sequence goes on along the minus strand of NW_017257432.1, from coordinate 31,014 downwards.
ACTATTCTGAACAAACTGAATTTTAAGCCTATTCTACAATGTGTTTTTTGTTTCTTCTTTCTTGCTTTTTATCTCGTGTTTTTCTTCCTTTTTTCGACCGTTTTATCGACAATTGTATTTCTTGTCACGTATTTCTTCCGAAGTTTGTTAACTTTTATTTTGGGCGACAGAAAACAAAAACGGAATAAGAGGTATAAAGACAAGGTAAAAAATAGCAAAAAGCAAGAAACAGGAAACAAAAAGCATATTGTACAATAGGCTTTAACCTCTAAACAGTAGAGAATTAGAGAACGCAACACATTTGAGTGAAAGAAAATAAGATAAATCGGAAAGCTTACTTTACGCTTCTGTGCACCATCTCCTCGATTCCCATTTCTTATAAAAAACGACATCGCATTAACGGAATAATTGTTATAAATTAAAAAACTTCCTAAACCACGTGCGTCTTCTTCATTTATAGCACGCGCCTTCCGTGATTTAGACGATTTGGCTAGATCACGTCTGATGGATGATATAATGTAATGTTTAAATTGTTTAAAGCCGGTCACACTTATTATAAATAGTCAGATGCAATACTTGGATCAAAGCGAACAAATATCGACTCAAGCCAAACAAACTTTCTGACCACGTGCGTCTTCTTTTTGGAATGGCTCTTGATCTCTCTCTGTCCTTTGATCCCCGCCATCGGAGTAAACTCATAAACTTCTATGGTCTAGTTTACATCGGCTAATAATGTTTTTTAAGGCGCGTTCACACTTTGACGGAAAAGCAGAAAGAGGAAAAACAGTGGCCAATCACAACTCGCACTGGTAGTACAAAAAACCGAAATTGTCGACTATCATCGCGAATTTTGATTGGCTGCTGCTTTTCCGTCAAAGTGTGAACGCACCCTTACACCATTGCCCGTATCGCCCAGCTGATTGGTTGCAGCTCCCGCTGCTTGACACTTGCATGTGAGTGCACCTTTATTCCTTCTGTTGTGGCTGCAGTCCACTTGACGCTACAAACGCTTCGAAACGTTTAAGCGACCAATCAGAACAAAGAATTTTACGAATTGACTAATCAAAGAATGCTTCGAAGCGTTTGTAGCGTTAAGTGGACCGCAGCCTACGTCTGCTGAACGCGACCATTGAAAAGCAATAGGAACAAGGAATAAAAGAATTCGCCCATTCTAGTATACATGGTTTCTGATAGGTTGAAATTTGTTATTTCCTGTTCCTATTTCTTGTGCTTTTCATTGTTTCCGGTTTCACAGAAATAATTAGTCAAAATATATTATTGAAAAAAATAATTAATTACTTATTAATTACTTATTATACTAAAAAATAATTATTATTATTTAGTATTTTGAGGACTAAAAGTACTGAATAACAGTATTTTAATATTTAAAGTAATTAATTACTGTCTTTCAGTACTATAATTTTATTTTTCTAAATATTCGGTAAATATTATAAAATATAATAATATAACCAATTATTATTAAATATTTAGAAAATCAAACACAATATTTAGTAATATTAGCAGACTGTATTTTTGATGTATCTGTCTATACAGCACAGGTTCCAACAATATTGTAACACAACAAAATTATAATAACACTGCAAACGTTGCAGCACGCGATTCGTATGATTCGCGGATAAAATTCAAAATATTTCAGAAAGGAAAGATGAAATAACGTATTTATTAAGGAAAGATAAAATAAATATGCTTATTTATTAGTTTTCTGTTGATCATATACATATGTTAAGAACAAAGTCTATTGTACTGACACATGCAGTCAGAATAAAGATATACATATATATACACATACAATGCATATTAGAATTAATATAATGAACATTTATAATGAATCCTATATAATATATAATATAAAAGTATATTATTTTGTTATAATAGCAAAAACCATACATCATAATATAATATAAATATCAAAATAAAAATTTAAAAAGTTTCCCCTTTAATCAATTTTTATTAATTTAAAAATTAATTATAAAAATACATTACATATAAAATAAATATAATATATAATAGTCTTGATATTATAATAAAAAATATTGATAAAACTCTTATAATTCAATATTATAACAAGACTCTTTATCATTCAAAAAATTAATAAAAAATGTTTGCATATTGATGTAAGAAAATTGCTGACACAATTAATTAATGTTCTCAACGTGAATGCTATTTATTTACAAAAATCCTAAAGCGGACACATTTAATTGTCACATGAATCGCTATGTGTTAGCCTGTCTTTTGGTATACCAACTAACAAGTGATTCTTAAGTGAACTCGTTTCTGGAATTAATTTAGCGAAATAAACTTTGTACCCAAATTGTTCGGCAAACAGTTTTCTATCTGTGTCTACAATTGTCATACATTTGTATCCTTGTTTAGTCTTAGTATTTAGTTCATCATGCGTTTGATCTGCTGCATGACTGAGGTATGAGTATTCTTTATTATTAACATGCTCCTTAAAGACGTCACTTCGCGGATACGTTAGCTGATGACAATTCTGCAGCGAGCCATAACAGCAAGGACAACTCACAAAAATTGCGTTTTTTCGTATACAACATTGAATTACCAAGTCTGTTGATAAACCACAAGCGTGTAATGACGTGCCAATGTCGAAATCTCCCTTGAAATAATTCAGGTTACATTGACAAAACTTTACATTCGTTAATTTCATCCTTTCTACCCTCTTCTTAGCTCGATTCAATGACTCCTCTTTATTTTCTAACAGAATAACTGTGCAACGAGGTAGCAAATATGCTATCAATATTCCCAAATGGCCGGTACCCGAACAAAAATCTACAATAACATCCCCTGCCTTCGCCAACTTCAAAACAGGTTTGCACAGATTCTGCAGTTGATCTTGTTTCCGTCGTAGTCTTGCAGCTGGCAATGAACCGCCTGCTGGTGTAGCCTCAAAAGGGATGTCAGACCAGTTGAAATTTATTTCTATACCAAATGGTTCAATATCAAGCTGCATTGAAATATGCATGTCTTCTATCAACTGCAACGAACGTTCTATATCCTCTTGCTTTGTAAAAATGCGGTTTTTTGGTTTGTATCTTTTATAATCGCTCTTGTATAAGCTTTCGTTTACTATAACTGGAAGGGTATACTGTATATTTGAATTATGGCTCTTTGAAGGTAAATATTTTGCGCATCTTCGTATACGAAAATCATCCAACATTCTGTCATACCATTGGACTGTTAAGGGTATCAGTTTTGATATCTGGCTTGGAAACGTATTCAGTAGAATATGCATACACACAAAGATAATTAAGTCAGCTAATGTAATATATCCACTATCCGCATACTTATGTATCGGCATACCTGTCTTATCACATTCAGTTATATCAACAGTATCAAACTTTTTGCTCGTAATATACTTATATAAATTGTGCACTCTAAGCGGTTGAGACATGTGGTATTCAAATCTGGCTAAATTAACGGGTAATTCGGAATTCTCTAAAACCTTTATATCTAAAGACTTCAAAGTTGAAATTAAATCGATCTCGCAAAATTTAGTCCATACACTTGCTTCAGAACAAGCCATCAAGCAAGAATCCTTAAAGCCTAGTAACATAGTTTTGTCGTTTAGTAAACTTGGATTCATATTTTTTACAATATGTCTTAATACTGTACACAAACCAGCCATGCAGCTATCTTCGTTCACAATGACAATTGGTAATTCAAACGAGCTTGCATAATAAGGCATTTCATTTACGATCTCATAAACAAAATCTGTGAGATCTATCGTGTAAGCTTGTTCAATTAAATCCTGTTTACTTGGTACTAGCTTAATATTAACTGAAGAGCCACAATATTTTATGGTAAAAAAAGTTACTAGAGTTTCTACTGGAACAAGACACAAGTCTGCCATAGAATATATCGCTAAATATATTTCACTCCCTATTTCTTTCTCTATTTTATTCTCAATTTTATCCTCCATTTCTTTCTCCTTATCTTTTTCTTGAACAAGTGAAAAATATATAAATATAAAACTTTTCTATCTACTTAGTTCTCAATTCACAACATTCATGCGCTAATTCGTAATTGTCTCGCTACTTTCCTGATTATTCTCTGTCTTAATATATTCTCTCTCCAGTATACAGCTAAGCAAGAGAAGATTGCTGCAGCGAACATGAAACTCTCAAACTTCCAGAATGCTTTTTCTTCTAGCCAAGCTACTTTGTCACAACTGTAACAGGAATATGAGGACATAGTATAAAACCAAATGGATATACCAAATCCTGGTGGTCGATTGTGTATTTCAAAACAAGGTAAAAATTACAAAAGTGAGCAAATTCACTAGGTGTTGACCAATTAATAAATATTTTAATAAATTCGTGTACTTTTCAATTTTACTTTTCTAATTTTCACCTCATTTCAAGATACACAATCAATCCTTTGTGAGTGTGCTTTACCTTCTTGTTATTGTTTCACCGCTCTTGCATTTCAGCACTTCTTTATACCTCGCATGGACACAAATGTCGATGCTTTCACTAGCAATTTCAAAGGCAGTGCATGGATGGCATTCGGATATCACTTCATACTCCTCACCAGAGATACAGGAGGAATTATTCTCATAATTATCAACATAAAGTTTACTCGAGCTGTTCGTCCAATGGCTCTCGATAATTAGCGCTAAAACGGTTAGTCTGTAAATATAGTTATACAAGAAATTAAGTTCCTCCATAAATGCACTTATAGCAGTCTACTGTTTAGGCTATGTTCGGAAACATCATCCGAGTACCTCCGTGTATTTTATCCCTACCTATTGTTCGAATGTTAAGGATAAAATGATACATTACTCTGGAGCTACTCTGAATGATTTCCAAACATACATTTAATTCGGAAAATATGAGAAACTAACCCTCCTAGAAAAGTGATACCTAACAACATTCGCTTCTTTGTGCAAGATTCGATCATTTCGGATTTCTCTCTATTTTTAATGTGATCACACTCCACTTCGATTATATTAAAGATCCACTTAAGCTCTACAGAGAAAGACTGATTTATCCCTTGTAGTAATTGTAGTTGAGTGTTTTGCACCTTTCATCTTTCCTTCTCTTCTCATTAATGTCTAATCTGGTCTAATCATATCGAATCATGTCTAAAGGTGCAGCCACAATAGAAGGAATAAGGAATTAAGAATAAGGAATAACGATTTCAACTTATCAGATATCGAATACACCGGCATACACGGTTTCTGATAGATCTTATTCCTAATTCCTTATTCCTTCTATTGTGGCTGCACCTTAATTCATCCTAATGCTGGATTCACACTGCATCCGATGAATTTTGCTTCGTATTATCGGAATCCTGTTTTCTGATTGGATGCAGAGCGTCGAACGACAAAAATCGGATGCAATGTGAATCCAGCGTAATCAGGGTAGAGAGAAGTCCAAAGAAGTCCGAACACACGAACGTGTACGCTTTGTGGGCCGTTTACAATGGTAAAATGGCCGCATTCAGTACCAGGACGTTCAGTGAGCTCTTGCATCTGATTGGCGTATTCCGTTAGAACTAAAAACATAGACCAAACAGATACAAGAGCTCACTAAGCGCTCAGTCAATCGGAATAGCGCTGATTGGTTGCTTCAATGACGCATTCTCTATTCCGCAGTCTTTTTCCGCACCGTGTGATTTCACCCTAAGGACGGAATCCATAGCCCGGTCTTATAGCGTTTTTCACTGGCAGAGCTTAGAGGCGCACTCAGTGCACTTTAAAGCCGTTGTACACAAATCGACGTAAAGATGTACGTTTAATAAAAATATAAAAACGAATTAAACCGTGAAATCTTCAATAAATTTTATTGTGGTATTTGATAAAATATACGTTGGGTATTTTATTAATTTAGATATATCACTTTTACATTCAGATTAAGTTAGTGTACAACAGCTTTAATGTGTACTGAGTGCGCACCAGATCTGCCAGTGAAAAACGCTATTATGCGGGGTCTACAATAGAAGTCGTAGCAGTCGTAGAGTCTTAAGTCGTAGAAAATTGACTAATCATAGTCGAATATGAGAAGAATAATCAACTGTGATTGGTCAATTTCTACGACTTAAAGCTGGTTCTACATTGATCGCATCGCAGCGTCTCAAGCGTGTCGCAAACGTTGCAGCCAATCAGAATCCAACTAGCTTGACGTTGATTGGACCACACGCTTGCGACGCTGTGATGCGACTAATGTAGAACCAGTTTAAGACCCTACGACCGTTACGACTTCTATTGTAGACCCCGCATTAATCTCGAGCAAATGTCTCAAGATGCTAAAGCTCGAGACACAATGCG
>NW_017257432.1:23299-24459 GCF_001594055.1 Mycetomoellerius zeteki | reverse complement strand
GTGAGTGAGAGAGAGAGAGAGAGAGAGAGAGAGAGAGTAAAAGAGAGTGCGCCAGTATAGAATGAGTGGAAGTGAATCGCGAGTATCACGCAGTTCACGCATTTTGTGCGTGTGCTCCATAATGCTCATAAATATTTCCGCGAGGCAAGCACGACCGTACAAACGTGCGAGTATTACGCGTGCGATTCCTTGACTTTGACACACGGTCGTTATAAAAATCGGCACGGTTCCCGCCGACGATCACTGTTATCGTTTACTCCCATCAGCGGTTATATAGACGAGAGAAACAAATAGAAAAAAAGAGACAGATCGTCGCAAGTAGACGAGTGAAATTAACGAAGAGCGCGAAAATGACAAAAGACTGGTTGCTCCGGACTTTTAGCTATTCATCCGATTACTATTAACCCGTCATATCGGTTATAGCTTTCCTCTTCTTCGTAAAAAAGAACAATATAATGAATTAAGAAGGAATATATATAAGTATAATGTAACGAATTTTTCATCTAGAGTCTTATTCGAGTCTTAAACTCAGCAATTTTTTCACGCATGATCGTATCAACGTCCTCTCGCTAATATACTCTTTTTACTGTCTACTCTTCCCCCTTCTTTTTGCAGAATCCACTGTGCGCGCCTGTGTGTGTGTACATATAAGTATATGTATGCGTATGTGTGGATTGTGACCATTCAGCAGCCGCCGTGATTAGTTTTACGGCGAGCGCGCGACAATATACGACGACAATATACGACGTAACGCGGGGTGTGATATGTCTGTCGCGCGCGCTCGTATCCACCCTAAACGGCGGCGACGTTCGTGAGGGGATCCCGGAGCAGTGGTGGCGGTGAGTTGAGAGTGGAGGGCGACGGGTGGCGACGACGACGGAGGTGGTGGTGGCGGCGGCGGCGGCATAAGGGGGGGAGGTCTTCCGCCCCCTACGCAAGCCAGACGCCGGTAATGAGTGTTTACGCCGCGAGCACGCCGACAGCGAGTCCTGCGATATCGCCGGCGATTAATACGACGGCAACAACGGCATCGACAGCAACGAAGCCGACGACGACGACGACGACGTCGCCGATAGCAACGACGACGACCACGACGATAACTACGGAGACTGCGTCAACGTCAACGACAACGACGACGACAACGACGACGATAGCGGCGG
>NW_017257432.1:0-23276 GCF_001594055.1 Mycetomoellerius zeteki | reverse complement strand
CCCGCCGCGTCGCCGGAAGCAGCGACCGGCTGGATCGAGTTCTGCGAGAGACACGCCCGCGCCTCGGCCTCCGACTTTGCCAAGGCGTTCTGTGCCTACGTTAGTCTGAACCTGCCCGAGAGCGCTCGCGCCAACCTCTCGCACCGCGACTTCCTCCGCAAGTTCGTCGAGAGCTTCTGCGAGCACTTCGAGAGCGAGTACTTGCGTCAGAGTGTGAGGTGCGTGTCGCGCGGCACGCGTTTTTACGCTGCACTGTCACATAGAATGTCGTAGTGAAGACCATTAACCTTTCGTCAGGAAGTAAACATTGGAGTAATCGTCCGGAATGGCAAACATTAGAGTAATCACTCCAATAGTTGAAGGGAAAACTTGAGTGCATAACTTTCGTACAAAATAATAATTTATGAGAAATGACGAATAATAAGTTAGAGTTTGCATATAGAGATGCTTATATTTATTATAAACTTCAGTACAATATATAAAATATTTTAATTATTTTATTTATAAACTTTTTAATGAAGATTTTGTTCGAAATGTGCACCTCTTGCAGCAATACAAGCATTGCATCTGTCAAACACGGCTCTTGTAGCAGCCAGGCCTTTAAAGCATTACCGTTGCAGAAACCGTATACAAAAACCATATCAGCATATTCACTATTAGAATACGTACGCGGCATATTGCAAAAGACAAAATTCATCTACTATTAAAGGCTTTCAAAGAGCGACTGACAAATTCATAACAGAAAGTGGAAAATGTAATCAAATATGTCGGTGCTAGATATGGCAAGAAATGTAAACATTTTTTTTCGATTTCTCTGAAACGGAGCAAAAACGAGCATATGTCTATAGGACTTTTTTTCTTAGTTTTTTACTCCTCTACACGCTCCCGAAGTTTTGCGATTTAATTTGGAAACACCCTGTATATATAATAGTAACGCGCGTTGCTCTTGTATTTTTTTAGATCACTATCGTTGCATGATACTAGGAGCATAGTATCGAATGAAAGAGACATAAACCTTGCAAGCCAAAACACTAATGCACCAGTTCGAGCGTCCTCGCATGAGGAATTTAGCGACTATTCCGAACACGAAGGAGAGGCAGTGTCGCCGAAGCCCAGTCACAAACCTTTCTTCCGCAGATTATCTTTTAAGGGACTTAAAAAAGGCAAGAGTTTCTTCCACAAGCAACAAAGCGATGAAGTCGAATTATCTCATAGTGAACACCGCAAGGATAAACACTCCAAGGCTAAGCTGTCGAAAATCGTGGTGGAGTGCCGTAAGGAAGCAATCGTTAATGCTTTGATGGGAGAGAACATAGAAACTGGGCCGCAGAAATGGGAAAAGTCACGACTAGCTTTGATAAAGGCCATCGGTGGCTACATGTTGGAATTCTACTCCCCACCGAAGGCTGTGAAACCACGAAGCGGAGTTTTTTGCTCGGCGATAACAGAAGCGAGGGAAACCACAGCACTCGAAATGCCGGACCACGAGAATACATTTGTCCTGAAGACTCAAAATATAGAATTTGTCATCGAGGCGCACGACTCTAACGACATGAAATCGTGGTTGGCGACGATTAGATACTGTATGCGAACGGTACAGCAAAGCTCGAGTGCTCCTGGTTCCGGGCCGGGTGACTCTTTAGGAGATTCCCTGGGCCACAGTTCGCTTGCTATCGGATCCGACAGTGATCGATTACGAGCCAACTCGGCGAGTAAAAGCTTCCGATCCGCTAGTCATGAACACGGCGATGACTCGCAGGGTAATCCACCAGAATTACCTCCGAGACTCCACGTGCGCAGCAGTAGTAATCTAGAATTATGTTCCTCTCAGCAAGAAATCGAGCAAAGTAAGGAATAAATCCTGCAAGAGTAAATCAGGCAAGGGTAGTAAGTAAAAAATATATATTTGTTTGTTTGCAGTGTCTGCTAATGAGGGTGAGCTGGATTTATCGAGTAGCTTACGAGAATATGCGTGGTTTCATGGCACTCTTCCTCGTTCGGACGCCGCGCAGCTTGTATTGCATAGTGCAGCTAACGGTCACGGTGTTTTCCTGGTTCGGCAAAGCGAGACTAGAAAAGGCGAATTTGTGTTAACTTTTAATTTCCAAGGAAGAGCAAAAGTAACATCATTTTCAACACTTAATGATAAATGATGTTTAAACAATTTTAAATATATACATATTCATTTTTATTACAGCATTTACGAATGACGCTAAATGATCAAGGTCATTGCCGAGTCCAACATCTGTGCTTTCCTACGATACATGATATGCTTGAACACTTTCGCCAGAATGCGATACCACTCGAATCTGGTGGGACTGCGGATGTTACTTTAAAAGAGTACGTAGTGACGCCGAGCCATGCATCGCGGCCAGGACACCATAACGTAGCGAGTAGCTCGAATGTACAGCAGTCGCAAGAGAGGAGACCTCCGGCAACTCTGGAGCCCAGAGAAGTAAGAGTCTGCAGTGGAAGTCTAACTCCTCTTGTGTGAGCGCGAGTGGCCAACACCCACAGTCTGAAGTCTAATCTACAGACAGTGAGTAGATAAACCAGCTAAAGCGTCCATATTTATCGTATGGTCGATGATACAGAACAGATTTAATGTCTGCATTTGTGCAAATTCGCTGGAAACTCGATGAAAATTTATATAGATTGATATACAAAGTTAAATATAATGCACCCTATTTGTGTTCTATTTATGACAAAATCCGACATTTGTTTAATAATTTATTTAATATAATATGTTCAAAAAAATATGTACTCCAAAAAAGAGTAAAAATAATGTATTATTAAAAATTTTTTATGTTTATATTTTTTCCTAATTTTCTCATGTCCAAGATACGTTATGTTACAGCACACTTTTATACCTTTTATTTATTTATTATTTTATAAATTTTATAAGTAATGATTTGATTAAATTTGTATATCATTCGTCTAAATATGCAAAATTATCATGTGAAATTTTTATGAAAAGTTTAGAATGATATAAATGTGTGAAATGTAATATTCAGAGAAATATGACCGTGGGGGCAAGGAGCTCGCTTTTAGTAAGTTTTTTCTTGAAATTTCTGGTGTGCTTTATTATTGTATATTGCATATTATAAGAGATTTATGTTTCAACTTCGCCTCAAGCAATACAGGAGAAGCGTTCAGAAATCATTTTTATCTAATTAATACTCTGATATAAAATAAAATTGCCACTTGCAACATTTATATCAGGAAGCTATAAAAACCAGCACTATTAAATTGACAGAATAATATTAGAGTATTCTGGACAAAATATCCTGATTGCTTACATTTTCGCAAATGTTAGAAAAATTCTCGTCAATATTTCTTATTTTGAATCTATAATACCTATAATAACACACGTTATGTGTGTGTGTGTGTCATCAATAATATTTATTTCAGGTAACTTTTTAGTTATTGTAAAATTAAATGTATACACAAAATATCAATTTCGTGCTTTAACATGGATATTTGCATTTGCCAGTGTTGCTTATATCCTTCATAGTACCAATAAAACGAATCTGTTACATTCAGTATTATTTTCTTATTGTAACTTAGTTTCATTTTCTGAAATATTGACACACAAACCTTTTTCTAATATTGACATGTGTACGTTTTATTATTTCTAAAATCCAGAAACTTTAAGAGAAACTTCTGATAAGATAGCAAGATTAAGAATATATACGAGTGCTTAATGAGATGTTAATAAAATAGGTACGCACTTATGGTGGTTCTATAAGAACTCGCGTGGAATCGTTGGAGAGACTAGAGCAACAGAGCACCATTGTGGAACAACAGGGCTCGGCTTCGTCTACTGGCAGAGCGGTTCAGAATACTTACAGTTTCCTCTGACGCTGGATTCACGCTAATCCGCCATCAGGCTACAATCCAGTCAGTCCGACGGACTGAATGTGAAAGATATGATGTAATCGCAGTTTTTATCTCCAGAATTGCGTCACGCCATAAACTACTGTTTTACGACAAAGCGCATCTCTTTGCTAGTACAAAAGAATTGCATTTTTCTTTTTGGTATAACTATCTTCCAACCATTGACTCTTGCGTTCAGCATTCGACATTATACTCTTATGATTTATTAGCAACGCGTTTGCATCGCATTTACATCGAATAATAAGAAATAGAATAGATTACCAACAAAACGAGTCTCAGTTAGCAATGGTCATTTCATAACGTGCTCAAATTATTCCCACTCCTAATAATGCCGCAGCATTCCATGGAGCTCCTTTTCGCAGGTTTGCATGCATCTGTGACATGTCTTTTCATCGAGACCGAATTAATAGTCTCCTCGTATATTTTTACTGAGAGAACGGATATATTTTAATGAAAGATCCCGAGTCTCGTTACACTGCTTAATTAATACACGTAACATTGTGCGTAAAAACGTATGTGTGTAATTGGGGAATGATAGTCTCCGAAATCTTGAATTATGGACTGCTAATATATTGCAATCCCTATTTGTGTCTTCGGATCATCCCGAAAACTTGACAAGTGCTCCAAAGCTAAAGCTAAATTATTGTTAAATCCCTGCTTCTCTTGTCACGAGTACAATTTGTTATACAAAATTGCATTTCAGCTGCATTGTCACTAATCCCGATGCTTTGTAGGGCGAATAAATGTAACAGATGTGCCCTATAATCATCGATAAGCATAAAACGAGCTGCGATATTTATAAATTACCCCAATCCTCGTCAGTGTAAAAATCAGTGTATAAATTTCTCCACTTGGGCAAATAACAAGGAAAAGGGAGAGAAAAAATAATTCAACTATATTATCATTCGGGATGAATAGAAAGGGCAAAACATTTTGTGCTACAGTAAGTATGGTCCCATCCCATATATCCCTGCAGAAACCATATTCGATAAGCGTATCGAGAAGTGTATTAACAAATTGTGTAACGACTAAGGATTATCACTAACATCATAGAGCAATATGACTGAGTGTGCAAAATTAGACTATAGACAAATGTATGGATGAGTGATACACGTATGACAGAGAGCTATGATCGACGGAATATCCGATATGTGAAACGAGCAATGCAGGTATTCTCAGTATGAACCGAACTGATTACTGTGATAAGATCTCTCATTCGCACAAGGCATTCAACAAATCCTGTCGCCGTCCGTGCCAGTCTATGTTTTTATTCATGGAAAGCATAGAGGCAACAGGGACGAATTTATCAGACATTTGTACATTTCACTCGCTATTCGCCATTGAAAATTGTAGGAATAGAATTTCCATCGCGGTCTCAAAACAGGAAGAGAAAAAAAAACGTAGGAAAATTGTAGTCGATCTGGAAAAAAATCTGTATCGCAAGTTCATCCTTTAGCCGAAATGCTCGCAAAATCATGCTGTAAGTAGGATGTAAGCTTGTTCCTCGCATAGCCGCAGTTGAACAGACAGCCCTGAAGTATACAGAGTTTGACAACTAGGCATTCAATCGTAATACTTTTCTACTTTATGTCAAGATGCAAGGATGAAAATAAAAACTGAATTCCCTGAAAGTTCTCTAATATTACTTTTAATTATCAACAAATATTGTACAAAACATTTTGTTTATGCCACTTATTTATTAGATAGGAATTGTTAAAAAGATGGTAATCTTTTATATAATATAGTCATTGATTTTATTTAATCTTTACAAGAATATATTTGCGTTATTAAAATTAGTTTAGGGATATCTTCACAAATTTTTTTATTTGAAATTAGAAAAGTTTAATTTCTAAACTGTTCTCATCTGTAATTTCTATTCTAATTTCAAATAAAAAACATTTGTGAAAAAAGAACATTTTCTAATTCTAAAAATTAAAAAAAAGGAAAACAGTAAGTTAAATCGAGATTAAAGTTAATCTTATATTGGAATCTCGAACTTTAATGAATCAAGATCCAATTGCTCCAGCAAGCACAATTTTGAATGTCAACGAAACCCAAAACAAATACTCTTTGTGAAAATTATTAATATGGTGAAAATTCTTCAAACGGTGATTGTGTACAAAATTAATGCAATAATATATCTTTGCGCTAAATGTATTAACTTTTAACTGGATGTTCTTTTTTTAGATATTTTCAGGATTGTCAAAAGTCTGGAAACGGTTGAATATCTCGAAAACAAAGCATTTTTGAGAAAAATGTTTCAGATAAAAATTGTAAGATTTAAAAAGATCTATTCACTGATCACATCCATTTAACTTTTGGTGGCGTCACCAAGGTCAGGTCAAGATCAAATCGATTTTTTTAAATGGAATCCTGGTGAAAATTTTTCTCATAATTTTTATACGAATTGGAACATTTTTTCAGAAATACTCAGAAATATTCGGAAAATTTACATCTACTCTCAGAATTTTTCATACAAGTGAATTCTGAAATATTCTGAAATTTCTCATCCCATAATTTTTAAAAAATATTTTTAAATGTTTTAGATTTTATTTCATCAGAAATTATACTTACAAAAAATCTTAGAAATATATATCTTACGATATTTCATAAGTAACATATATAAAAAATTCTGAGAAAAGATGTAGATTTTCTGAGAAGTGTTCCAATTCGTATAAAAAATGTGAGAAAGTTATAAAATTATATGAAAAATTTTCACCAGGGAACATCCTATTTTTGATGCCAGAATCTAACAGTCTGGTATCAAGAGCTTTTCAAAACATTATAATAAAGTTATTTTTTATTAAGTACTTTTCGAGTTATAAGATTTGAAAGTACAGTACCGACTACCGCCGGCATTAGCATTACGCAATGTGTTCGATCGACCACCGACGGCTAAAAACTGTTCAAACCTTTTGAATGTTGTTCAGGATCATATGGATAATATTTATCAAGGCCATTGGAGATTATTCGTCTTATTTGCATTTTTGCACTAATAATTCATTTTTATGTAAAAATGAAAATAAGATTTCAAAATTCGAGATTTTCAACCGTTTCCAGACTTTTGATACGCCCTGTATATATAGTTACGTTGCTTGGAAATCAGAAATGGCCAGCATTGGCCAGCACTGGCCAGCACAATAATTGATATCGTTATCTTTATCTTAACAGTGAAGCTGCAGATAAAATTTCTGCCCTGTTCTTGGTTTTAATACGATCCTACTACATCACCTGATTTGGCAATTGACACGTCGAATCTACGGACTCCTTGAAAACATATTGTTATTATGGCAGCTCAGGTAATAGCAAAGTGATATTCCTGTCTCGAAATTTCGTAGAAATTTAGACAAATTTAAACAAATGTTTAGACGACAATGTTTGACGAGTAATTTGTTCATAAGGTACACGAATTCAACGTCGACATGACGTGCGAGGGATGCTCGACGGCTGTCCAGAATGTCCTCAAGAAAAAAGCAGGTATTTGAAAACATTGCAGTCAATTTTATGGACGCAAAAGTATTTTTGTTTGTACGCCGTATTTCGTAATTTTTATCTTATCGGTACTCTTTGAAGACGTTATTTTTGGTCAGACTAACGAAACGTGTAAAATGAGGTTAACATAACTGCATAGGGAAGTGTTAAATATAAGAAATAGTGCAGTTGTAATTTTTTAGGAAACAAAATACATTTCAGTCGACACAAACTAAAGATAATTTACATTAGTGTTATAATTTCACACTTAATATATAATGTAATAACTGTTGTATAATATATACTACATTTCATTTATATTGTTGAGTGTGAAATTATTATTATATATAACATTGTTACTTTTAGCTGGTGTCGACTGGGATACTTATGTTCAAAATATCTCTAACTTATTATATTACTGTATGATATGTAGGTATCGATGACATCAAAATAGATTTACCAGAGAAGAAGGTATTCGTGACCACTGCGCTCAATTCGAATGAGATTTTAGAAACGCTCAAGAAAACAGGAAAAACTTGCCAGTTTTTACAGACTCATTAAGGAAATTAATAAGGGAGTGATTTATGTGACGTGATTGTAACAGGTGCTGCTAAATATATCAGGCATACATTGTAACAGATATTCTTATAGTATTTTTTCTATAAAAAAAAAGAAAATCATATACTTCAATTACTTATTCATAGATATACGTACATACAAAATACAAAAATAATGTATTTAAGATTATATATAAGAAAATGTGTCATATTATACTAAACAGCTTACATATTACAAATTATATTTGAATTTACTATATATAATGCAGCTCGAAATAAACTACGTTTCTCATATAACATAAAGCATCGAAATATTAATTTAATTTTGCAAATATATGAATACTAGAATGAATTTATATTATCTTTTTTTAAATACTATTAAAAAATTAATTGCGCAGTTATTAATATTTTATAAAAGATCAATATTTCTATACATTTATTTTTATAAATATACTCATATAATTGCAGATCAGAAATTTTATGCGAGAGATTTCGTCACATAATTTTATTAATTTTTCCTATCAGAAAATCATTTTAAATACTATACGGTCATATAAGCATTGGTTGCTTAGATCATTTAATATTGGGAGTATTTATAGACATTATCCTTGCTGGAAAGCAAGCAATAATGACATAGCTAGTAATTTTAGTAAAAAGAACATTTTACAATATACATTCAAGGTATCTATATTATTTAGCGTAATATGTAGATATTTTTGACACCAGGATAGATTTATCAGGGAATAAAATACTCTTATACTTTAGAAATGATCAGGAAACTATCAAAAACTTTAGATTCATTATAAAAAACTATATGATCATAACAGGTACTTCTGAAAAATATATAGACATATATTAATATAGAGATTATTTATGTTGTACATATATATTTATAAAAAAATAATTCTTGTATATGTACAAAAAATACAAAAATAATATGCTTATCATATATAATAAAATATCTTCTATTATCTTAAGTAGTTTGTGTATTACAATTATATTTTTTGAATTATCATAACGTAACGAAACGCTGAGTTTTTTTATATTTATAATATAAAGCATCGAAATTTTAGTTATCAGCAAGATTTACTTGAAAAATTAATAATTTGTCAATATTGTGATACACATACATATTATTCCAAATGATTAACGATTTTAAACCGAAGACGCTACAAATCTAATTTCCACAGCGCTTTTTCTATTATTACCAAGCATTGTTGTAATACATTATAATGGTAACGTAATAATTGTATTTTATCTAAAATTTTATCTTCTACTGTTTTAATGTGATTGGATGAAAATGCATTGGAAGATGTCTGACTTTGTAGAACCGTTTGAGACTGTTGCGAGACTACTGTGAGTGTATTTTCTACACAACCTACTTTAGAAGGTTTCATGTTCTTCATATTGATCACTTTAGATTTGATAATTTTCGCTGATAGTCCTGCACTGTTGTCCGATTTTAGATGCGACTTTTTTAATTTGTCTGACAAATACTGAAATAATATATGTTATATAATTCATAATTCTGGATATGACTTATTGTTAGTAGTATATTATTTTTTTTTTTTTTAGTAAAATACGATTGTTGCTTTGTTTAGTTTAATAGAACATATTTGTATATTAAATTATTACGTTCGCTTGGTCCTGCTTCACATGTGTATCTTTTTCACGTTCATTGCTGTATGATTCTTCATTCAAATCGTCAAGTTTTTGTCCAATGGATGTTAACTGTGGAATATCACTGACTCGACCATCCTCACATAAATTATTCGACTCCCATATTCGAATTCGTCGATCCGGGCCACTAGAAGCGAAGAGCTTACCATCGTTTGAAAATGTTATGCATGTTACGTTATCAGAATGTCCCTCGAGAGTATATATTGAACGGCTTTTTAGAAGATCTAAAATCTAGCCGATATATCTTGTTACAGCAAATACAGTAACAGTTTATTGGAGCTTCTACTTGAAATCAAAGTCTTAAACCACCTTCATTGTAGAATCATCAGAAGCTGTTAACATAAAGTTTCCATTTGGATGGAACTTGACCATATTCACAGATGCCGTATGAACAGGATAATGCTGATGTAAAGAATTCATTCTTAAATCGTACAATTTAATACACGCATCCTCGTTTGCTGATCCAATAATTGTACCAGTTGGATGAAACTCTACATATCTAGCAGGAGCTAACATACAGTAAAATTTTTCTGTATTAGCTCTATATTTACTTTAAGTAAAATTTTACTTTAAATTCCTAAAAGATGAAGTTATAATACATTTGACAAACCTTTTATATCATTAAAAGTTTTGACACATCGTCCATTGGTAATGTCCCATACTTTTATTGTTTGGTCGTCGCTAGATGATACCAAAAGTTTTCCATCAGGAGAAAATTTAACACAACTGACCGAACTCGTATGTCCTGTAAATATCTTGGTGAAATTTCCCATCAATGGTATCCATAGAATTATACTTTTGTCATCTGATGAGGAAACCAACTAAACATATCGATAAACACATAATAGAATTAGTCTAATTTAAGGCCATTTTTATCAACTCCGATTAACTTAGTCGGTCGATTAGTCCATTGGAATTGACCAATCGGATTTGTTTGACGACAGATGGCGATTGGCCAATTCCAATGGACTAATCGGTCGATTAAGTTAATCAGAGTTGGTAAAAGTGGCCCTTAGTCCATAATCATGGATAAACAATGACGTAAATTGCCTATAGTAAAAATTTATGACAAGTCGACTAATAAATAATTAAACGCAAGAATTACCTTGTCCCCTTTTGGACTAAACTGTACTGATTTTACGTCAGATCTATGACCTTCAAATTTTACGAAATGTCTACCCTCAGAGACTTGAATTCTGACACTATCTTCTGAAGCACTGGCTATAAGATCACCATTTGGTGAATAGCATACATCCAATATACCGGATTCACGGGCTTCAACCTTTTCACATTTCGTTTTCGCACACATGTCCAATCTCCACAATCTTAATGTTTTATCTAAGCTACTCGATACAAATCGATTAGTTTGTATCGGATGAAAGCTTAAAGCTGTAACATCATTGTGGTGTCCTACCAAATATTTGTATTCTCTAGGATCACGGCCAGTTTGTTCCATTGTCCTAGTAGCACAGCTCACAATAGAAATAGTAAAAGAATAATTAAATAAGAATATGTGAAACAATTATATATATATATAGGGTGTTCCAAAATTCGCGCCCGCAACAACTTTTTCCTTTTGCAAAATTGCGTCTGACGAGTAGTTTTTGCAGGAGAGCAGGTTGAAGTTAACAAATAAGCGTAAAAATTATTTATCGGATGCAATTTTGTTAAAGGAAAAAGTTTGTTTTAGCATAAAGTATCACGTCTTGTACTTCACGGATGCGAATTTTAAAACACCCTTATGTAATAACTCCAAATTAAAATAATTGGTATTGATAATTCTATAATCAAAAACATTGAACAAACGTAAAAAAAAGACTTACTGCCCATTAAGTGTACGATTATTACTTTTTTTTTCCGTCCGAGGATTTCGGCATCGCAGGCTCAAGATTACGCATCCAGAGATGTTCTGTTATTTATTGTAATAATATTAAAAAATCTATAGTGTACGTTACATATACTATAGGTTTTCAATATCGGAATACTGTTTAACTTATAATTAAACAATATGAACCTTACAAGACTTGAAGTCCAGCCAGTCAGTTCAGATATTATTTTCTTCATGATCTCTGTAAGTAGGGTTGGGTGATACAGAAAAAAATCTCGATATTTCATATCGCAATATATATCGTAAGTAGAAATATTAATACATCAAAATATCAGTTAGATAATTTGTGCAATATTGCTGATATCGATATGGATCCGATATTTCTATTTTTAGACGATACGTAAAATCGATCTTTTTGAAAAAATAAAGCGGGGAGCACAGACTCTTGTATAACGCATAACACGTAAGGCATAAGAAAATGTACCAATCAAAGCCCTCCGTTTCCTTCCTTTCCATGAAATAAAGAATTCTGATTGATTGAATTTCTTATGCATTACATGTTATGCGTTATGCAAAAGTCTGTGCTCCCCGCTTAACTATTGGAGATCATTTTAAGGCTATGGTATTTCGTCGATCCTTTTGAATATTTCTAACAAGAATTTAAAAAAAAAAATTGTTATTTTTATTGCAACTAGTACTATACATATATAATTATATATTGCAACTAATACTATACATAGATATAGTATTGATTGAGATATATATATATACAGGTTGATTCATATAAAGTGATCGATTTAATTATTAGAATTTGAAGATATATGAAAAAGTAGTTTATACCAACGCGTATTCAGTACAAAAGAGAATATCATGTAGTGGAAACAATTATTTTAGGAATACCTATATTAATACATAAATTACTTATTTTGTACATATATTTTTCATAAAAAAAATTACACTTATTCTCTTATATGTACAAAAAAATACAAAAATAATGTACTTAAGATCATATATAAAAATATCTTAATTCTATTATCTTAAGTAGCTTGTCTATTACAAATTACATTTTTTAAATTTACTATAACACAAAACATCATATGTTGCGTTTTACATATCTATAAGGCATCGAAATGTCAATTATCAGCAAGATCCCTTAATTTTTGTATATGCATTACGAAACTGTTCAAAAGAAATTTTACTTGAAAAATTAATCAGTTGTCAATGTTGCACACATACATACATATATTATTCCAATTAATTAACAATTATAAACTGAAGAAGCTACAAAGCTAACTTCTTAAGCGTCTTTTCTATTACTATTAAGCGTTGTTCTAAAACATTATAATAGTAACGTGATAATTGTGTTTTATCTAAAACTTTATCTACTTCTAGTGGTACAAAAAATTGATTAGATGACAGTTCATTGGATGATGTCTGATTTTCTGAGACTGTTTGGGACTGTTTAGAACTGTGATACTGTTGTGAGACTACCGAGAATATCTTTCCTACAGAATCTTTTTGAAAAGGTTCAATATTCATATCGATTACTTTAGGTTGAACGATTGGCGATGATGGTCCTGGACGATATTTCTTTTTTCTTTTTTTCTTTTTTATCGTGTTGTCTGATTCTAGATGCGACTTTTTTATCATCTGATCATCTGATAAGCACTGAAATGGTATATATAATAAAATTGACAGTTATTGATGACATAGCAACATTGTTTTTTTTTTAATAAAATGCAACCGTTACTTTCTTTAATTTAACCCTTTATAGCCCGACTTTGAAGTCACATACTAATATATCGATACTTTGATGATTTAATTTTTAAAAACAAAAATTTGGGCTATAGAGTTCATAGAGCATATTTGTATATTAAATTATTACGTTCGCTTGGTCCTGCTTCACATGTGTATCTTCTTCACGTTCATTGCTGTATGATTCTTCATTCAAATCATCAAGTTCTTGTTCAATAGATGTTAACTGTGGTATATCACTGACTCGACCATCCTCACATAAATTATTCGACTTCCATATTCGAATTCGTCGATCCGAGCCACTAGAAGCAAAGAGCTTACCATCATTTGAAAATGCTATGCATGTTACTTTCTTAGAATGTTCCATAAGAGTATAAATTGGACAGCCTTTTAGGAGATCTAAAATCTAGCCGATATTTCTTGTTATTAGCAAATACAATAATAACTTATTGAAGCCACTACATAAAATCAAAGTCTTAAATTACCTTCATTGTAGAATCATCAGAAGCTGTTAACATGAAGTTTCCATTTGGATGGAATTTAATCATATTCACACGTGCCGCATGAACAGCAAAATGCTGATATAAAGAATTTGTTCTTAGATCATATAATTTAACACATCCATTCACGTTTGCTGATCCAATAGTTGTACCAGTTGGATGAAACTCTACATATCTAGAAGCTAATATAGCAAAATTTTAGGTTTCTTTAAAAGATGAACTTATGATGCATTTGACAAACCTTTTTTATGTTTAAAAGTTTTGATACATCGTTCACTAGTAATGTCCCATATTTTTATTGTTTTGTCATCGCTACATGATATCAAAAGTTTACCATCTGGAGAAAATTTAGCACACCTGACCGAACTCGTATGTCCCATAAACATTTTGAAGAAATTTCCCAGAAATGGTATCCATAGTTTTACAGTTGTATCATCTGACGCGGAAACGAACTAAACATATAAATAAGCAATTACATAAATAGCCTATGGCTAAAATGTATTGACTAATCTAGTGAAAATTTTTCTCAGAATTTTTCATATAATTTTTCAGAGTTTCTATATAATTTTTATATATTTTCTCACATTTTTTTATACAAGTTGGAACACTTTTCAAAAAATCTACATTTTTTCTCAGAAAATCTATATCTTTTTTCAGAGTTTTCCATATAAGTTAATTATGAAATATCATAAGAGATATATATATATATATCTCTTATGATATTTCATAATTAACTTATATGGAAAACTCTGAAAAAAGATATAGATTTTCTGAGAAAAAATGTAGATTTTTTGAAAAGTGTTCCAACTTGTATAAAAAAATGTGAGAAAATATATAAAAATTATATAGAAACTCTGAAAAATTATATGAAAAATTCTGAGAAAAATTTTCACCAGGGTAATTAATTAAATAATGAAACTCAAGAATTACCTTGTCTCCACTAGGATTGAATTGTACTGATCTCACGGCAAATCCGTGAGCTCTAAATTCTGCGAAATAGTGTCTAGCCTCAGAGCTCCGAACTCTGATAGATCTATCTCCTGAAGCACTGGCTATAAGCTCACCATCTGGTGAATAGCATACGTCGAAAATACCAGCTTTATGAGCTTTAACGCTTTCATATTTCGTACACGTATCTAATCTCCACGCTCTTACTGTTTTGTCTAAGCTACCCGTTACGAATCGATCATTTCGTAGCGGATGAAAACTTAAAGTTGTGATATCATTATGACCTCTCAAACATTTCCAGCATCTTGGATCACAGGTAGTATCTTCCATTATTCTAGTAACACAGAACAATGAAATAATAAAGAGCGTTTTCTAGCAAGGACATCGAGTACAGTGAATACATCCTTGTTGTTTGTCAACATTAAGGAGATCCTACAATCATCTGTTTTATCGGTTCAATAGAGATGCGTTCCATTTCACGCACGATGTACATGATATATCATTTTACCCTTCATCGAATATCAAAGAAAGATAAAATGATACATCATGCGCATCATACGTGAAACGGAACACACTCTAGGATTTATACACATACGATTTACGTGTCACTGATACATCACTACATACAAGCTACCATGCTGTAAACATCATGCATGCTACCACAATATCGCACGTACCATAAATTTTCGTAACGCATTTTCGTATGGAATTAGGTGGCTGTTCTAAGAACTCGACAATGTTTATTCTACTAGTCTATGGATTAGTTTAGTATTTCAAACAAATGTCAACAACCGCGCTAATCAATTGATCGAAGTTCCAAAGAATATAAATTTCGGAAATGATCAGAATATTTTAGTTCCTTACCACAAAATATCTCAACTCGCGATTATTCGGTGCATATAAATTTATTTTTAATTCCGATCACGTGATTTCTACAATACTTTGATTCATAATAGACTGCGGTCCACTTGACGCTACAAACGCTTCGAAGCATTCTTTGATCTGAGTTAATTTGTAAAATTCTTTGTTCTGATTGGTCGCTCAAACGCTTCAAAGTGTTTGTAGCGTTAAGTGTACCGCAGTCATAATTGGCTGAATGCAGTCGTCCTATAGAGGGCGAGTTTTTTAAATTCATCGATTGATCAATATCACACTGCTCAAATGTAATTTTGTACCGTAAAGCTGCGCATAATGCGATTGATCAATCGATGAATTAAAAAACTCGCCTAGATTCCCTATTTTATAAAAGCTTGCCGAAAAACATTTTTTTTAAACATATGTTATCGAAAACTTATATAATATTGTTTTCAGTTAAAAGAAAATAATGTTACTTTCACTTATTAATCCACTTTAATTATTTCTAGATGTTATAATTTTACAATAATTGGAGATCTTAATAATTTAGTAAACATTACTGATACAGACAAGATACTATTAAAGACCATCAACCTTAGATAAATTTTCACAAAGGTCAATAAATTAATGATTATGAACATAAATACTTGAATAATACATTATTAAATTCATGATCTATTATTATATAAGTGATCCTTAAATAAGTATGTATGTATATTTGTAATGTTGTAGTAAATGTAGTATCTCCTATAATGTCGTAAAATTACAATTTTGTTTTTACAATTATCATCTCATTGATAATCACACTCGGACGATAATATTAAGATCACAATCAAACTAGTCAAACACAAGTAAATAATTCTTCTTACTCTCTTCTCCCTTCTCCCATTTTTTCTCCTTTTTTCCTTTTCTCTTATCTCGCTTACATCCTTCTATAACTCTTCTTTTCAAAGTAAGCAATTAAGGAGACCAGAAAAAAAGGAAGAACAAAGGGTTAGAAAAGGTAGGAGGAATCGTGACGCATAGTGTCGAACAGTGTTTGCGCTATAATCTACTGTCTCGTCGTTTGCAATTAACTTTGCTTGTAATCAAATAAACAATTGATTGACCTTGATTGTAATATGCATTATAAAATGATATTCAATTAAAAATTTGCTTGAACAATTAAACAATTGTCAATATTCACACATACATTATTATCAAGATTAGGCATGTAATTGGAAGACTTTTATTTGAAAAACAGTATTTGTAAGATTAATAATTGTATTTTGTATCATGCAATCCGAAGATGCAAATGCAAATATTTTGTACAATATTTTCGTATTTCATGGGAGCATATAAAAACATTTTGAATTTTGTATTTTAATATTAATAACGAAAGATTGAAAATATAGTATGTATTTCAAAAAATAACCATAAGATTGACTAATCAATGATATTATTTGAATTACAAAGTACAAAAAACTTATAATTTTTCGATTTTAAAAAATATAAAATACAAAATATACTTATAGTGCAAAAACCGTGTTTTAAATAAAAGTATTTCATATACATGCCCAGCCCGTACATATTGTTCAGAGTGATTAATAAATATAAGCTGAAGAAACTAACGATCTAGTTTCTTAAATTCCTTTTCTAATATTGTCAAGCGTTGTTCTAATACATCATAATTATGACGTAATGATTGTATTTGCTTTACAACTGGATCTGCTGGTGTTTCAATAGACTGATTAGATGAACGTGTGTTAAACGATGTCTGACATTTTTTTAAGACCGTTTGGGATTGTTTCGAGCTGTGGGGCTGTTCTTTTTTTTGGAACATGGGCATATATTTTGCATAATCTTCTTGAGAAGAATCAACGTTCGTTATGTTCACGTTTTTATGTTTCACGATTTTTGCTGATAAAATGCTTTTACTGTCGTCTGATTCTGAGTGCAATTTTTTGAATGTGGTTGATAAATACTGCAATGATATATTAAACACAGAGATTTTAGGACCGAACATGTGAACATAACAAGAAAGGAAAGAAAGCCTTTCCAAGCTGGATCTTAAGTGCTAAAATAATTATATGTAAATTTATGTACCTGCGTAGTCATTTAAATTGCGCGCTGAAATAATTTTTCAAAATAGTAAATTGCTAAATAATTCAATTGGTAATATTACTACTGTAATTCAATTTGTTTCTGTCAAGATCGAAAAATTAGTTCGGCGCGCAATTTAAATGACAACATATATAGGTAGTAAATAAATTCATAGATAATTAGTTAAGCACTTAAGATCCAACTTGACCGTTAAAGGCTTTCTTTTCTTTCTTGCAATGATATATACTATGAAACTAACAGTTTGTGATAAAACTTAGCAACTCATTATGTTTTTTTTAATACAATGCAAACATTATTTTCTGTAGTTTCATAGAGCATATTTATATATATTAAGTTATACGTTTTCTTGGTTTTGCATCTCATCATATACATCTTCTTCAGCTTCTTCTTTGTCACTTTTCGATTTTTCATCCTCGTGGCTAAATGTTTCATATATATGTACGTTACTGCTTGATTTTTTATCTTCACCGTCAAATTCTTGTTCGGCATTATCAAAGCTCGGCATTATCAAGTTCCTATTTGCTGTTGTAGAAGGCACTACCTGCTGTATAGAATTCTCTCTACTTTGACCATCCACACATAAATCATCACACTTCCATACTAGGATTTGTCGATTCGTGCAACCAGAAGCAAAAAGCTTACCATCATTTGAAAATGCTATACATGTTACCTTAGCATAATGTTCCCTGAGAGAATAAATTGGCCGCGTGTTTAGCAAATCTAAAATCTAACCGATATTGCTTGTTATCAACAGATAACAATTTGGTAATAATTTATTGCAACCACTGTATGAAATCAGAGTTTCAATTAAAAGTACCTTCGTTGTACAATCATCAGACGCTGTTAACATGAAGTTTCCATTTGGATGGAATTTGACCATATTTACACCTGCGTCATGAACAGAGTAATGCTCATACAAAGAATTTGTTTTTAGATCATACAATTTAATACACCCATCCTCGTTTGCTGATCCAATAATTGTACTAGTTGGATGAAACTCTACGTATCTAGCGGGAACTAATATAGAGAAATTTTACTTTAAGTTCCTAAAAGATGAAATTATGATGCACTTGACAAACCTCTTATATTAGTGAAAGTTTTGACACATTGTCCGCTGGTAATGTCCCATACTTTTACTGTTTTGTCATCGCTACACGATACTAAAAGTTTTCCATCGTGAGAAAATTTAGCGCATCTGACCGAACTCGTATGTCCTTTAAATTCCTTGAAGTATTTTCCACGACATGGTATCCAAAGCATTACATTTTTATCATTTGACGCGGAAACAAACTAAACATATCGATGAATAATTACATAAATCATCTATGACAAGAATCTGAATTGGTTAATAATTAATAAAACGTAAAAATTACCTTGTCTCCCTTTGGACTAAATTGTACCGATCTTACGGCAGAATGATGAGCTTTGTATTCTGTGAAATTTATATGATCTTTGGGATCCCAAATTCTGATTAAATGGTCTGTAGATGTAGTAGCTATAAGATCACCATCTGGTGAATAGCATGCGTCTAATACACCGGATGTATGGGCTCTAAATTTTTTACCACTCCGTTTATCTATTTTCCATAATCCTAACATTCCATCCAGGCTACTCGATACCAGTCTATTAATTTGTATCGGATGGAAGCTTAACGCTGTAATGTCATTGTCGTGACCTGTCAAGTGTCTGTACATAAAGGCAGTCTGTTCCATTGTCCTAGCAGCACAATAAAATATAATAAAGAAATGAATAAAAGAAGAAATAAATCCTCAACAGTAAAACAATAATTAATTAAAAACAAAATTATACATAACATATAGTGAAGTTTGAATTTAAATTGATACATTTTAATTTTTAATCGTAACTTACGAATTATATTATATGTATAAATATATGTACAAGAATTAATACAACATAAACATATAATAATGCTGAAAATTCGTGTTAAAAGAAATATTAAACTTAAAAACACCTTCATGATTCTTTAGTATTTTAGATTAACAATGCAATTATCGCGAAGATATAAAAATTAATGCTGACTCGTTCAATGCGAATGTTGTATTTTTTAGTCGATTTAACTGTCTTATTTAATTAACATACCTATCTCTTAATTACAAACCATTCATGAGAGAATATATTGTTCATAACGATATTATTTTACTTACAAGATATCTTAGCGAAAAGGTTTACACGATGTGTCCAAACGTATAATAACTGAATTCTTTTTCCAAGCAAAATAACAGTCTGTAGATTTAGATATGTACTTCGACTAGATATCAATAACTACGCTGATCAATTGAAGTTCCAAAGAAAATAAATTTTGGAAGTGATCTGAATAGTTTCCTACCACAAAATATTTCAACGTATAATTGTACTGTATGCATACACGAATTTATTTTTAATTTCGACGATAGTTGCTTCATAAATTAGCTGCATTCAATCGCGCGCTCTCGACTTTCTAATTAAATTTAAAGCTTGTCTGTAGGTCAAATACAACCTTTTGAAAGTTAAAAGCATTCTAAAAACGGATACTTTTTTTTCAAGTAACTAAATAATGTTACTTTTTGAAGTCTATTGGCTCATTTTAATTATTTCCGGATGGATTGTCAGGCTCGTTATTCATCGAACACTTGGAACCATTAAATGATATTTATATCGTGATCTTATACTTAAAATTATCTTAAGATCTCCAGATAATGTACGATCATATCATTAGCTAGTTAGACGCCAATTGATTATCTATTTATAGATATTATAATGATAGAGCTATAAATTTTTAGTAAAAGAAGTGTTATGATTTACGTTCAAAGCATCTCATATTATTTACCGTGATATCAGATATGTAGATGTTTTTTACAACAAGATAAAGTTACTAGGAAAGAAAGTCTTTGTGACCACTTTGTACGGTTCAAGATTTTAGAAACGGTCAAGAAAACTTTAGAAATTCATTAAGGAAAATGAGCAATTTATGTGATATATTATATAAAGCATTGAAATACTACTTATTAGAAAACTCTTCTTTCATCTTTGTAATATTTATTATTATAACTATTCATTTAAAATTATACTTGGAAAACCAATTGTTAATATTGCACACACATATTTATATATTATTCTATAATTAACGCCATTTATAAGCTAATACCTGAAGGAATTAGTTTGTTAAGTATCTCTTATAATACTTTAAAGTATCGTTCTAATACATTATAATAGTGTGATATAATGATTGTACTTGATCACAGAATGTTTTAATGGATTAATTCAACGTCGGTGACGGACGACGTCTGATTTTGTTGAACTAACACGTTTTTACACGACGGGAAAGAACCTTTCCAAAAGGTCCATGTTGATTTAGATTTCATTTTTCGTTCTTGACTCCTGTATGATTAGATGTGATTTTTCCACCGTTGGGAAGTAACGCATTACTTGTAACGTCGTTTATACCGTTTTCGTTACTTTTTTCTGTCTCTAACGGTAACGGTAATGTCGTTACATTTTTACAATAACGGTAACGAATTTAGCTGTTAATTTTACCGTTACTTTAGTTCCCTATTATTTTCTTATTTTATAATTTATTTTTAATTTCTTAATAAATATTTTGTACTTAATATCTTACATTGTGTTCTAATAGGCACTGCTATTGTTGATAATATATAATTTACATTACATATATATATATATACTAGTGAGTAGAGAGCTTCATGTTTGAATATTTACTTCACATTTAATATTAAATTAATTATCAGCTAATGTAATTTTAAAATCTAATAACTTACTTTAGCATTTTTAAAAAGTAACGAAAAAGTAGCGAATCGTTACTTTTTAAGTAATGGTAATGTGAAAATGCGTTACTTTTTAAAATTAATAACGAGTAACTATAACGAGTTACTTTTTCCAAAAAGTAACGGGGACGGTAACGCGCACAATCCTGGATTTTTCTAATTTATATGATAAATACTGAAATGTATACACCTTAAAAAATTAATAGTTCCTGATAATGTAACAACACGTTTTTTTAAAATAAAATATCTGCTACCTTTTACAGTTTAATAAATTAGTTGCATATATTAAGTTATAACTTTCTCCTGATCCTGCTTGTCATGTATATCTTGTATTTGTTAACTGCTGTTGAATTTTTCATCCACATTGTCAAATTTTTGTTTGCTAGAGGTTCGCGTCATCAAGTTTCTGTTTGCTGCAGTAGACGGCATTAACTGTGTTATTGTTATTTCAATAAAATATCAACAACCACGCTAATCAATTGAAGTTCCAAAGAATATAAATTTCGGAAGTGATTAGAATATAGTTCTTTACCACAAAATATCCCAACTCGCGATTATTCTCTCTGGATGCTTATAAATTTATTTTTAATTCCAAACACGTGGTTTCCACAATACATCATAAATTGGCTGAATGAAGCCATCCTATAGACGTCCTAAATTCGTAAAAACTTATCCGAAAAACATTCTTTTGAAACATATGTTATCGAAAACTTATACTGTTTTCAGTTAAAAGAAAATAATGTTACTTTCGCTTATTAATCCATTTTAGTTATTTGATTGACAGATGATATGATTTTACAGTATATTAGGAGATCTATAATAATCTAGTAAACATTATAACTGATAACATCGATAAGATACTATTAAAGACCGTCAACCTTGGGCAAATTTTCATAAAAAGGGCTCCAAGAACCTGGAAATAATTGAAGAATACTGACATTATCCACAATTAAATTATATTAGCGATTATTAACATAAATATTTGGATAATACATTAAATTCATGACTTTTATTATATAACTTTTATTATATAAATGCTCCATAAATAAGTATGTAATACTTGTAATGCTGTAGTATCTCGTATATTGTCAAATTACAATTACAATTTTGTCTTTACAATTATTATCTCTATTGATAATCACACTCGGACGATAATATTAAAATCAAAATCAAACTAGTCAAACACAAGTAAATAATTCTTCTTACTCTCTTTCCTATTCTTCCTCTTCCCCTTTTTTCTCCTTTTTTCCTCTTCACTTCTCTCGCTTTCATTCTTCTAATTCTTCTTTTTAAAGGTAAGCAAGGACTAGGAACAGAAAGGAGGTAAAGAACAAAGGGTTAGAAGGGTTAGTAGGAATTGTGGCGCACAAAGTGTCCAGCTAGTTTGCACTATAATATACTATCCCATCGTTTGCAATTAACTTCGCTTGTAATCAAATGAACAATTGATTGACCTTGATCGTAATATGCATTATAAAATTACTCAATTAAAAATGTGCCTGAACAATTAAACAGTTGTCAATATTACACGTATACATACAGTTGATGTCAATATTCACATACATTATTATCAGGACTATAGGCATCGAATTAAAATACCTTCATTTCAAAAACGTTATTTGTAAGATAAATTAATACAATTGTATTTTGTATCGTACATTCCAAAGGTGCAGATGCAAATATTTTCGTATTTCATGGGAGCATATAAAAGTATTTTATATTTTGTATTTCAATATTAATAATGAAAGATTGAAAGTATAGTATGTATTGCAATACTAACAATAAGATTGGCAATCAATGTCATTATTTGAATTACAAAGTACAAAAAACTTACAATTTTTCGAAAATTGTAAAATTTAAAAAAATAAAACGTACAAAATACACTTATAATGCAAAAACC
>NW_017257431.1:1333-1707 GCF_001594055.1 Mycetomoellerius zeteki | reverse complement strand
GCCCGAGCCCCAGGATGGTGCGAGGGGCAGCGACGAGCAGAAAAGGATCCCGGGGATCCCAGCCAGCCAAATAACGCCTGGCGAGCCGCGGGAGCTGACGTGGGGGCAATGCGCCCGACCACGACATCGACGCGGACGACCGGGAACGATCAGCAAGGGAGGCCCGCCCGCGAAGGTTTTCGGGGCCACACAAGGCGCCCCGTAGCAAGGCACCACGCACGTCCTTGCGCACGAAGGACCGCTAGCCCACTAATTGATCGCGGCAACGCGCGACGCGGCTGCGCAACCCCGTAGGGGGAGAGCTCGCGGATTGATGGCACATCGATCGCGATCATGCTCGTCCTCTTCCGCTTCGAGCGACTCGACCGAACGCA
>NW_017257431.1:0-1113 GCF_001594055.1 Mycetomoellerius zeteki | reverse complement strand
CGGGTACGGCGTGGCCGGCGCCAAGCGTGAGAGGCTCTCGGGCCCGCGTGCATGGGGCTATCGGGGATACCGTCGCGAGGACGAGCCTCCTGGAGATCGCAGCCTTGGCGAGGCGGAAGAGCTATCGCGTTAGATATCGCAAGCGCGGGCTTGGCGGTCGCGGGTATTTTCCGCGCGCGCATTACCGGTGTATGTGAGTGGGTGCGTGAACGGGCACGCACGTGTAGATGGGTTACCGTTACTCTGTGTCTGTCCTCAAGGTTGTGAACTAGAGCGTCGCATCGTCGTGCGGGTACGCCGTCCGAGAAGAGGGCTCACCCTTAAACCTTTCCGACGAGCCCCTCAACGGAATCTGCGACTCCGCGGCGTGCATGAGCGTGCATGACGATTCGCGAGGTCCCGACGCCGGGTCGGCCTGTTGAATTTGCTGGCTAATTTAGCCGCTCGCTATCTCTCTCTCCGCGGCTATCGTGCTTGCCTGACCGCACGGCCGGATCGGTTCCATAGCGCAGCTATCGTTCTACTGTGTTAGAGTTAATATTCTCTGTCTAGCGATAATCCTTTTTTTTGCTTTTTGCTATCTCGATGTTTTCTGTTACTATACTGTCCTTCGCTTCTGCCTAGTAAACACGCTTATTATTTACTTAGTGGTGATAATTGTGTTCGCGCCCTACCCTCGAAGATCCCGTCCACACTCCTGTCAATCGGCCCTTACCCGTACCCCCCCCCCCTCTGCCGTTAGGTAGAGCTAGCCAACCCTTACGCGAGCGAGAAACGGCTCTCGATTTTTGGTGATCCTTAGTGCTACCGGAGTTTCGCGGTTTCCGTGTGGTTTGCGTTCCCGTTCGCGAAATCGACATTGCTTGGAAGCACGTCGGGCGCCCAACTTTGTCGCGGCTCTCGATTCTCGCTCGACGCAGGACCACCAATCTCCCCTCTTGTTCCGAGCGTTATCACCGTTCTGTGGCGCCATCTAGGGAACGACAACCGGAGATGAGGAACTATTATATTCAATATGGCTGCCATCGTTTTCGTTCATTATGGATGCTCACGCACTTTAAGCGCTTATAAAATTCAGGAATGGAAAGTTACTTTTAAAGTTACCTTTAAGTT
>NW_017257430.1:15045-32069 GCF_001594055.1 Mycetomoellerius zeteki | reverse complement strand
GAACGAAAAAACATGAATGATAACACATATACACGCGCCACATTCTCCGCAACTGCTAAGCGGGCTATCTCTTAAAGGCACTGTTTACTAAAACTAAATTTAAAATGCAGTGCTGCAGTATAGTGAAAATAATGAACGATTGAGCAAAAGAACATAAAGTCTTAACAGTGACCTTTCGTCGCTTTACAGTTGTACTTGGACCAGCAACCGGATCATCACAATCGTCCGCATCTGATTCACTTGTTATTTCAACATTATTTTGTTTCCGTAATCTATCCAATTGTAATTTGTGCTTTCGCTTACAGTGATCCAATAAATTTGAAGTGTTCCCACTGGTTCTATATTCGTTTTTACAAATATTACATTTGGCGAAAGATCCATCTTTATTTTTGGTAAAAATTTTCCATACCAGAGATTTCATGCTTCTGTAAAAAAATTATATAATTGACTTAAAAAATTTTTTAAATATCTTTATTCTTCAATCCAGCGGCTCAATTTAACTTTGATGAGGCCTTCTCATTCGTAAAGCATGTTGAATAATAGTAAATTTATACTTAACGGTTCGATGAAAAAGCCAGGTCAATAAAAAAGTGTTCAAATATAGCACGCAAAACAACTTCACTTCTCACCAAATGTTTTCGGT
Source organism: Mycetomoellerius zeteki (assembly GCF_001594055.1). Classification (NCBI taxonomy): domain Eukaryota; kingdom Metazoa; phylum Arthropoda; class Insecta; order Hymenoptera; family Formicidae; genus Mycetomoellerius; species Mycetomoellerius zeteki. The sequence continues at coordinate 31,426 of NW_017257430.1, read as the reverse complement.
TATTGTTGACTGTATTCCGATCTTTGACTATATAAACATGGACTGATAGTAGCTAACTTCAGACGAGATGTCGAGCTGGAAAATGATTGGCCAATTCGCTTACTACTTACGTCTTATAGCGTTTTCGATTAACCGGCTCGACCCGACTCCGAGTCAATGGTCTGTTCTGTTTAGCTGCAAAAGAAGAGCTAAACCAAGCCAAACCATTCAAGAAATGCAACTATGCTGCATTTCTTGCAACTAAATTAACGGTTACGGCCATTATAAATCAGGCTTTAAGCCATAAGAAATGAATGAATCATAATCGATTATTCTCTTCGAATTCGACCGTAAAGCACCCGCCGCAATGTTGCTGGTGGCTGGCGCCGCTGGCGCTGTTGGCTGTTCGGCAGGCAACAATGGCGGTTGTTGGTACTATTGGGCCTGTTGAGTTGGTAATAAAATATCGATAGTTTCTCCGAACATTCGAATGTAGTCGATAGTAAAAACTATCGATAATATTCGATAGCACTATCGAGGTTTAGCCAACACTACTCTATGGCCTTATGCGAAACTGCAAGTAGTGATGAAAGAACAGACTGTGTGACGAGTCGAATAGAATACGCGGTAGAGTGCGGACGTGCCTCTCCCGACACCGTGTGCCTTCGAGTGCTTTGCGCACATTTAGGGTCAGCGGAACTTTGTTGCGTGTTTCTTTGTGCTCTTGCGGGTGCATCTTTCTTTTGATACTTAAAGCGCGTTTATCATATTAGAAAGTTTTCAATTGCAAGTTTTTATTACTGTGAAGCGTCGACGGCCTTGTCCTCTGGGGGGAGGGATGACGACCTTACTACGGTCGCTTCCTTTTCTTTAAAACCATCGTCCTTTATTCTAGTACCCTCTTCCCCGCTTGATTCAATCTCATCTTCACTACCCGCTTCCCCGAATAGTGTGCAAATGTCACAGAAATTATTGTTGGGAAATATATAAGAGGCGGGCATGCCGATTCCCGCCTCCCTTCAAAACAATGCAATCGACAGGACCCTCGACCTCTATGATTGCGTCAGAAAGCGTTATCAATGACGCAAATCTTGTGGAATTAACCAACAGTACTAAGACAACCCTCTCTGGGATCGTTATTATCTTGAATTCCTCCTATTCCCATGGACATTGATGAGTAGCGAAAACAGGCTAAAAAACGGCTGCTTCGTGACTCGAATGAGGAAGAATCCGTTCATAGTATGGGAGTCTCCCGCCAAGCAATGTGCTAGTGCAGGTGTAAGTGCAGTTGTGACCGGAATCGCTCGCTCCGGAATACTCGGTTGCGTCCTATCTACTTATTGGTCTCACGGTCGCCACGTTCTTTCACCTCCAAGAATGAAGGGTACCCTGTCGTCTTACCCTCGAACCTTGATATCACGCCTTATTACCTACCTCGCCTGTTGGACGGCGCCTATGTGTTCGGGAGATAGGTGGACGGGTCTCAATAACTGATTTGCCTTTACTTCGGTAACAAACGGTACTTTATTCTGAGGAAATACCCTCGTAGTCTTTCATGGTTCGGTATTTACAGATCGCGCACGGGTTCTTATCTCTACTCCCTACGATCCTTTTGCTTAACGCGCTCCTCCCTTCAACGCGCAGCCGGCCTTCCGATTTCGCTACCCGGTTCCTACTACTCCTCGCTCGGTATCGGCTCCCGCTTCTTATACCCCTAGTGGGTTTCCCTCTCTCGGCCGGTTCGTTGTGTCCCGCTCGTGCGTTGGATCTGCGCTTGTCGGGTTTCCATTCGGTTCTCCCTCGCTTCTTGTCTCTGGCGTGCCGAATCTTCCGGTTTTCTCTCCGTAGCCTCCTTGGGTTGACCTTTTCCTGTCTGCCTACGGCCTCGGATGTTTCGTTTTCCGTTCTGATCGCGCATGGTGGGTGTCCATGTTTCCTCTTTGCTCGCGATTCCCCCTCTTTCTCTCTGTGGCTCGCCTTGACTTGGCCTCCTTCTGATCCTCGTGGGGATATTGCCTCCTTGTTCTGTCCGCCGATTTCGCGTCGGGTGTTGGTTTGGTTTCCGTTTGCGGATTTTCGAATGTCCCGCCGTAGCCGGCTTCCTTGGCGCCTTCTCTACGCCCTGCCGTTGGTCTTTTGGATGTGGGTCCTCTCCTCTCCCCACGGTAGGTGTCCAAAGCCCTTGGCCAGGTCAGCCGGTCTGCCATCTGCTCCCCCGATGGCGCTCGCTCCTTTTCCGCGCCTCCGCCGCGTGGTTTCGAACTTAGCCTCTATACCTTTGTGGCTCACGGCCGCGTCTTACATCTATGCCTTATATCTACCCTCCACCATGCTTATACTACTATATGTATTCTTTTTTTTATTTTTCTTTTTTTTTTATTTATATCTACATGACTTGACTAATTCTAATTTGCCGCCGCTTCGCCTCTCGGTGGTCCTCGGTCCTTTATCGTCCCCTCCTCTGGGACCTGGAGCCGCGAACGGGTCCTGGACTCGGCCGCAAGTCAACTCTGACTCTAACCTCAATATAACATCGCAGGCACAGGCAAGTACTCATGTAAGCGTTAATACGGATCAAACCAATCAAACTGCCAACAATAAAATTATACCTCGATACAGCATGCGAGACGTGGGCCCTTACGTTGTTTATGTTTATCCCAATAATAGAGATAATGCTATACATCCTACTCTTGTTAGTAGGTTCCCAGTCGACACAGTTATGTATTCACTACTATATAATAGCTACAAATTTCAATATTACATTTTATATAACCTGAAAGTTGCTATAATGTTGTACTTATATTAAAATTTCACCCTTTTTCAAAAGTAGCGACGATGGTATATTTATGTTAGAAATGAATGACCTCAGAACATAGTTGCTATATATATATTATATATCCCAGTAGACACAGTTATGTGTTTATTATATACCCGGATAACAAAATGCGCGCACAATGCTCTCATAGTGCATTCACGCGTGCAAGATTATCTGCACGCGTGAGTGTCATGCCCATGACAGATGTGTCTTGAATTGAGTGCCATATCACTCGCACGCATGCGGACTCACACGTGAGAGTGAGATGCGACTCAGACGTGCAAGCGATATGAACCTCGAATGAATGAATGAGCATTTTATTTTTATTTAAATACGTTTATTTTAATATTGTAAAAATATAATAAAATATACACACACGTGTATAATACATGTTTTGATTTTTTTTTATTAAATAAAACTATTTTGACAACGAATAATTATAATTTTTAAACTGTTTTATAATACTTTATAATTTCTCTCTCATAACTTTAAAACTATTTTCACGGTATAATTATAATTTTTAACCTATTTTATAATTATGTTCATAAAGATTTTATAACATATATTTTTATAGAGAATTTTAAAAAAAGAAAGATTCCCTACTGAAAAAAAATCATGTCACTCTGTAACAAAATAATGTAATTAAAACAAATAAATCACGTAACAGTAAATATCAGTACGTGATTTTAAAAATCATATACATGATTTGGAGCAATCCGTTATGTGATTTACTTTTGTTTTAATTACATCGTTATGTAACTTTGTAAAGTGTTTTTTTTTTCAGTAGGGTTATTCAGAATCTTCATCATCAGTAATGTACTTAGAACTATTACTGTCCTCGTCGGATAATGATTGAGCATCAGATGCAGATTCATCGTTCAATTGATGATGATCTAGAGGGACCAGGGAAGATGAACCAGAATTTTTGTTTTGCCCATTTTTTCTTGTTGTTTAATTGCTCGCAAAACTTGTAGCATGTGCGTTTTTATTTCATTTTTATCAACGGATCCTGGAAAGAACGGACACTTTTTAGCTGCATCTATAAAAGATTATTGAAAAATATGACATAATATAGGTTCATAATAGATCTTGAAATATTAATTTAGGATTTTATATACAACTCGAGAATAAAAGTTCTATATATATAATTGTGTTCATAAAGATTTAATATTAATAAGATTGAAAGACCGCTAATGTTAAACATAATGCTTTAAATTAAGAAGCGCCATAAAGGTCAGAACGTTAAGATGTTGAACTATTATAAATTCATTTAAATGAATTAATTTCAGAAATTATAATTGCGTGCCGATATGGTTGTCGGACTTTCAACGCAATCAAATCTGAAAATATTAGTAATCCAAATTTCCCAACTTAAAAACTGTAATAAACTTATTGCGAAAAATAATGCCTCGGCCGGGAGTCGAACCCGGATCTCTTGCATTCCGTGCGAGCGTCTTAAGCCTTTAGGCCACCTTATATATATAGTTATATAAAATAATTCTATAAAATTGTATAACTCTCTCTCTTATATAAAATTATATATAGATACATAATTATATATAATATTATAAAAATGAATTAAAATATTATAGTTTATATATAAATTTATATATATACGTATATATAAACATATATATGTAACAATATGTCCCGAAACACATCGTTCCCGATGTTCCAACAACACATCGGATGTCATTGCGAACGATGATACTTGAACAACAAGAAAGACGGATCAAGACGTATTTTTGTCAGATGTGTCGCGGACTGACACTTGATTTGTATCGATACTTTTCGAACATTAATATAACCATTTATATATGGAAATTCTGTTTCCTAGAAGCATGTTTCATTTTAATTGATACAGTCGATTTTTTCAAAAAGTAAAGAAGAGATGAAAATCTGTTTTAAACAAAAGTTTTATAGTTTCAAAAGGGATTGTTAACTTAATCCTTACTCCTTCTCCCCTTGTTTACTGTCCCTATTGAAACTATAAATTTGAATGCATTTCAAGACCAAAATATTTTCGGCGTACAATATGCAGAGTCAGAATGTAAATTCACATAACAATTATATATTTAAGCACTAAGACCCGTTTCGACTGAATATAGGAATTTATTGGTATTTAATTTGATTCATAAAACTATATTGTCTTAAAATTTTTTTTCGTATCTTCCTTCAGTTATGAAGAAAATGGACTGTATTAATTAAAATGATACAACTTCTATTTTATACATAAAAAAACCACTTACAATATACAACATTGATGAGTTTTGTTTTGCCTAACGCTATTGTGTTTGTATCACCTAGCCACGTGAAATTGTATATCAATTCATCCGTCATTATCTCTTTCAGTATATAAAAAATCCTGCAGTTTCGAACCGCTCAATTCTTGCAAGTGATTATACTGAAATAAAATCAATACATATTATTATAATATATTTATTATCTTTCGGTACTGTGTAGGTAATATGAAAGTAATTTCTAATAAATATCCTATTCAATAATAAGTAAAAAGAGTAGGTATATTATATGCATGTATGTACATGTAAAGAAATTACAAAATAACTTTCTTTTATCGCGAAAAAGATGTGTGTGTTCCCAACCCTGCAATGTTTATTAAAATGTTGAGTAATGTACACATTTTAATGTTATATTATATTCACAATAAGTTGTATTGTAATGTAACGAATTCAAGAAAGTATTGACCAGCTTTTTGTGTTGACTTGCTTTATCATCGGATTCCATTTTGTCTAAATCTTCTAATGTTTTCAGCGGAAAGCCCTCAAGCGGTTTGTCAAAATTCTTGTCGATGTTTACGTTTTCTGGTCCTAACGTTTTTAATGCGTCATCCAATATTTGTCTCATTTTTTGCACCATGTTTTGCTGGCCTTCAATTATTTGTTTATTTTGTGTTTCTAATACCCTACGAAATATACAAGCACATTAAAATTAAATGCATCAATACTATACGCAGTAAATTATTTATTAGATTCGGCAATGTAAGTGATTTTGAAGTAGCACTTTTTTTATCAACATATCCTTTTTAATATGGCACATATGCTTTTGTTTTATATTACTAACAAGAGATATATTTGCAATGAGGCAAAAATAAATATAATATTACATTAATATATTTCTTCAAGAATCGTTTCAAAGTTTCCTACTTTTAAGGTGACTCTTTAGTAAATCGAATTATCATAGAAATCTTCTTTCTTTCTATAATAAAGTTGAAGTACCGAATTTGACGTGTGTAAAATTTTAGGGTAGATTAAGGATGAAATGAGAGAAAAAATATTGAAAATGTAACTTTTGACGTGTAACTTACAATTAGTAACAGGTAAAAATCGGAAACGCTCCTTTGACTAATTGCACGCAAATATTACCATAGACTTCTCTAAAAAACGAGATTATTATAATTGTTTAAAAAATTATGATTGTAGTGGTGTCACAAAAAAGTATAGATCAACAACCATTCTGGAAAGATATTCAGTGCGTTGAAATGGTTAAATAATCTCGCTTGCAATGTACAAGAACAAATTATACAAGAAATTAACTTCTTTTTAAATCAAACAACACTCTCAACAAGCCTTTATGAGTCAACACTAGATTTTAATGTGAAAATTAAAATTACATGGATGTACAATATAGTACAGTACACAAGTATACGTTTCGACTTTTGGTTGAGGTCCTTTTCAATACATTGACACCCCCATTAATTGTCCCTATCTCAAATATAACATTATAGTCAAGTCCTATTGTCCTCTGTCCTGGTCGTCAAAATGGTAAATTTGCTATATTATACAAAAACATATTTCAATTTTTACTTAAGTTATATATCAATAAACACACACAGTACAAAATTTTTTTAAAAAAACGGACTTACAAGATTGACAGAAATGCATGGTTATTCATTTGGTACATGTTTCACTGGACTGCTGAGTTCACTGCAACGATGTCAATCAAAATGAGTAAACTGTCTTTAATAAAGCTCATCTTAGTTACTTACGTGCAACACCAAGACGAAGTCCATTGTAAAGGCGTTAGATTCGGCTGTTTTACGAAGACGAGCTGATTGGGCAGGAACTGTATACCCTTGTTAATTTTCCACTTATTTCGCTCTTACAATGACTGCAAGTATTCGGTGCTCCATTGACGCCAGAAATGCTGCCGAATCTGCTCGAGCCTTTGCCATCGTAGTAATCGGTTCTCTGGAAGGAAAGCTATTTAGTGCAGTACCGACCAAAAAATGTCCCGGCGTGTGTCAAGTGCGACATGTCATTTAGGTCTGAACTCAAAGCTGTGATGGGCCGTGAGTTGAGGATCGCTTCTATTTCGCAAAGTGCGGTCTGCAACTCCTCAAAAGTTAGATGAGCCTTACCTACAATGCGGATCATGTGCAGTTTCGCTGACTTAACCGCCACAGTCCGCCTAAGTGGGGAGCATTTAGCGGGATGAAATTCCAGGATATCTCTAGATTACTCAAAAATTGCGCAATCTGATCCTGCGTTTGTGATCGATTGTAAAATTCGTACAGCTCTTTGAATTGTCTACGTGGTTACGTTGTTCGAAACATGTGGGCCGGTTTCCCCCTCCGAGATATGAAACGTCTCAAGGCGCCGAGGAAAGCGTCGGTGGTGAGATCACTTACGAGTTCTATATGAACTGTCTTGGTGACGAAGCAGACGAAAATGGCCAAGTACGCCTTGTGATTTTTAGCGTTACGTCTATTTCCCTCTCTCAATATTACCGGGCCGGCATAATCGATTCTGCAACGTGCGAAAGGTCGCGCTACCGTGACGCTACTGGCTGGTACAGAAGCCATGACGGCCTCAGATTGCTGCGGGTTTGCCTTAAAGCAAGTAATGCATTTTCGTTTATTATACTACGCGCGCTTGAACGCAAGGACAATGGCCAGAAAGTTTGTCGAACTGAGGCCATGGTAGCCTGTAATCCAGCGTGGAGGTTGCGAACATGCTCGCATTCTATGACGAGTCGAGTCAGGCGATGATCACCAGGGAGCAGAATAGGATGGCAAGAATTGTAATGAACTTGGGAGTTTCTCAATCTGCCCCCCACTCTAATCAGTCCGTCTTTATCAATAAAGGGTGAAAACGACAGCAGCTTACTTGCGTTGTGAATGGTCTCCCCCTTACTTAATGATTCCTGCTCATGTGAAAAGGTCCGCTTCTGGACATCCCTGCAAATGATTTTCAAAGAGTGTGAAAACTCATCGGGAGATATGAATTTGCTCGACGCCATGGCACGTCGAGTTTTAAAGAGTCGCAGACAGTAAGCTATGATTCAACATATCTTGTTTAGATTGGAAAACTTATTTAAGAGGTCGTCGATGAAGAAATGCTTGATGTTTGCAGTGGCAGCTACTACCGCCTTCCTTTGCTCTGGAACACTCTCCCTCAATTTCGCAAAGGCGCCGCTGGGCCACAGATCATCATGTAACTGTAGGAAAGGAGGCCCATGCCATCACATGATTGAATTGTTTAAATTGTGAGGATCTAGCCCGCGAGAAAGAATATCGGCAGGATTATCGGAGGAGCCAACATGACGCCACTCCTCGATTTTAGAGACGTTGGATTTCGCCAACCCTATTAGCTACAAAAACCGACCACTTTCGAGAGGGGGAGGTGGTCCAATTTAAACTGATTGTCGAATCCGACCAAAGGAAAAGCTGCACGTGCGAAGCGTCCAATGCCTCCTGCACGTTTGCAATCAAACGGGCCAATAGCAAGACCGCCGACAATTCGAGTCTAAGCAACGACGTGGCCTTAATAGGAGCCACACGAGATTTCGAACATAATAACTCGGAATGATATTCCCCCGAACTTGATCTGGTGCGAACATATACACAAGCTCCGTACGTGCTCTGGCTAGTGTCGCAGAAACCGTGCAGCTGAATGAAGTGGAGGTCCGACTTAAGTCTTACTCCCCGGGGAACTCGTATTTGATCTAAGTCGAATAACTGGGACCTGAGTTTTAGCCATCGCGTATGAAGGTCTTGTGGGACTGACTCATCCCAGTAGATGCCGGATTGCCAGAGCTCTTGTAATATCAGCTTGGCAATGACAATAGTGGAGCCCAAGAGTTCCAATGGATCGAAACATCTGGATATTTCGGATAAAATCACCCGGACACAACACTGCATGTGGGGTTGAGCTCGCACGAAAAAAGAAGGACGTCCTGGGATTGATTTCACCTAACGCCTAGAATAGAAGAATCGTCATTATTTAAGCTAAATCGTCGTCATGTCCTTGCAAGGATTCTAACAGTTGAGGGCAATTAGACGCCCATTTATTAAGTTCAAAGCCCGTAAAAGTTGTATAATTTCATCGCGAATTTGTTCGAGTTTGCAAATGGAATCGGCTCTGGTGAGCAAGTCATCGACATAGAAATCACGCTTGACGCAAATTGAACCGAGAGGAAATTCAGACGAGTGTTGCTCTGCCAAATGGATGAGGCATCTCGTGGCTAAAAATGAAGCCGCGGACGTCCCATAGGTTATCGTTAATAATTCATAGGTATCGACTTCATTCCCGGAATTATTTCTCCATAGAATTCTTTGGGATTTCTTTAGAATAAACTTGTTTGGGTCGGATCCACTAGCACTTGCCTGTACATTTTGATGACATCCATGGATATCACATTGCGAAAGTATCGAAAGCGCATTAGTATTGAAGCGAGGTCTTGCTGAACCATTGGGCCCGCTCCTAAGACGTTTAGGGAGGTCCCTGAGTCGGATTTGCATGAGGCATCGAAGACGACGCGGAGCTTTGAGGAACCTCCTGCGGACTTAACTACACAATGGTGAGGTAGATAAAATGCCGGTGCGCTTTCGTCAGAAGACGGAGTTATCATACGCATATGCCCCAATGCTAAATATTCTTCCATGAATTGTATTGAGATTCCAATACTGGATTACGTGAGAAATGTTTGGTAGCGTTCCGAGTTGCGCATGAAACGCATGACCGCATTATTGCTGTGCAGCGCTTCGAAATCGGTCCATTTTATTAATGTGCATGAAGCGCTTCAACTATTCGGAACGGTTTCCTGCGCGTTAGTGCGAAATGAAAATGGACACTGCACAAAATATCAACAAACGAATTTCCGTAGTAATCTCTTCATTAATACTTATGTCGAAAACTGATGAAAGTGATAGTTCCGAATCAAGTGATACTGAAAATGAAGATGAAGATATATCACTATGTGATATGCAGACATTGTTTTCCATACTAATGTTAGATAAATCACGTGGAGAAAACATTGCAGTTGAAAAAATTACGGATTATGTAATTTTTCGATCGCGTAATTCCTAATTATACCAAAATTATATTTAAAGAACATTTTAGGTAAGCATTTTAATATGAAAGTTATAAAGCTATATATATATATATATATATAATATTTTCCATCAAATTTTATTAAATTCATATCACTTATATCATAATTAAATATTCTAGAATGTATCCTGCTATATTTGAAATGGTTCTATCACTAATTGGACCAGCACTAAATGCTACAGGTACTACAATTGGTAGAAAACCAATTGCGGCAGAAAAGCAACTTTATATTGCTCTTTGGTTTATGGCTACTCCTGATTCATACAGTATGTAAAACCTAACTTTAGGGCAAGTAATTAATTATTTTTTAAATTAAATTACACAATAATATGTATAAGAACGCTCGAAGATTTACAAAGTAATGTAACTAACGAATTACGACCAATAAAACGAGCAATTTAAGATCTAATGATAAATCAAAATATATTATAATAATGATTTCGAATTACACACAATTTGCATATAAACTTTTCAACTCACAGAGTCGTTTTATATGCAAATTGTAATTCGAAATCATTATTACAATATATTTTGATTTATCATTAGATCTTAAGTTGCTTGTTTTATTGGTCGTAATTCGTTAGTTATATTAAATAACATTGACACATTTAATTGACAATTGATATGAGCGAATTCAATTCAAGATAATTTAATTGACGATTGATTTAAGCAGAGTTAATTAAAATTAGTTTAATTGACCATCTGTGACTCAAAAATTAATGAGTTATACTATTTTCGTCATAAAATATTCTATCCTTTAGTAAAGGAATAAGGCTCAAAATCAAATGTATATTAAAAAATAATACATCTAATAATAATAATTTAATATTGAACGTATAAAGCACTGTCAAATGAAAAATGCTATTAAATTGCAACAAATTTTTCAAGAATTGCTTACTTTTTTGGATTGTTACAGATCTGTTTGTGTGAAATTTGGAATTGGCAAAGCAATTATGCTTTTAGGGCTTTAAGGCGAGTTATCTATGCACTTCATTGCATCGCACCTAGATTTATACAGTGGCCCAATGAAGTTGATGCTATCGATATTACGGAACATTTCAAAAAGACATGTGGTTTTCCAAATGTCATCGGTGCGATAGATGGAACGCATATTAAAATTCGAGCTCCGTCAACTGATTCAGCTTCTTACATAAATCGAAAAGGTTTTGCATCCTTAAATCTCCAAGTAGTATGCGATTCACGCGGTCTCTTTACGCACTGCTATGCTGGGCAAGTAGGATCAGTTTACGATGCTCGAGTTTTTAGAAACTCTCCAGTTGCAAGTTTTCTATAGATATCTGATGTATACTTTCCTAATGATTCCCGTATTATCGGAGATGTTGCATATCCAATTCATCAGCATTGGTTTCGTTTCGAGACAATGGCCATTTATCAAATCGACAAAAAAATTACAATTATTGTCTATCGTCGACACGAATGGCAGTTGAACGTGCGATTGGACAGTTAAAAATACGGTTTAGAATACTATTAGATTGTCTACCACTAACACATCTTAAAAAAGTTCCGGAGTTTATTATAGCATGTTGCGTGTTACATAATATTTGCATATTACAAAATGATATAATGACTGTTGGCGTCCAATATTGTGAAGAATTACAGGCACCCGTTCGCGATAATAACACTGAGATAGGGAATGCTAAAAGAACAAGAATAATGAATACATTGCAAATGAGGTTCATCGATTGAGTTCTAATTGCAATATATTCATCGAGAATGAATAGTCGACAAAAATTCTTTTTAATAATTCATGTTGCGTATATAAAATAGGTTTTTAGGATTAATTTAAAATATTAGGATAGGTTTGTAGGATTAAGAATTAATAAATAACATAAGGATTTGATAATATAAACGTTTTTTATTAATAAATGGACATTGGTTATAAATTTTTGTCTTACTTCTATTATATTTATTTAGTCTTTGTTATTATACTATTCAGTCTTATTGTATCACATCGTAAATTAAATTTTTTAACACTGTTTAAAAAATATTCTTTGACAAACAAGATCTATTGTCAAACAAGACCTATTGATCGAACATAATAACATAATATTAAAATTTGAAGCTGCATACTAAAACTTAAAATTCGTAAGTAAAATAAAATTAACTAATCAATATAAAACAACTTTCAGAGCTTCAACTAGTAATGCTTTTAAACTTATTTCTTAAACCCTTTCTACATTTGCGTAAGCGTAGTTTTAAATTTGTTGTATGTTCTTCTAAAATGTCTGGCCTGAAGTGGACATAAAAAATATTGTAGATCTAAACAAAAAGAGCGGGAAAAATAAAAATTCGTGGGCATTCTTTTCTGTATGAATTGATTGTAATTGTATGAATTGACCAACCACAGTCGAATATTATCCTCATATTCGATTGATATTGATCAATTCTTACAATTACAATCACTACGCTTACGCAATGTAGACTGGACTTTAGAAACACAGAAGAGTAGAACTACATTTTAGTAAGAAATTGTTGCAATATGGAGACTAATGATTTCTGTACAGCCATTTGCTCATTATGCCTTTTTTCACGTTCTTTTTTATTTTCTTCGCGTATCTTATCTTTCTCTATTTCTCTTTTTTTCATTTCTTCTTTTCTTTCTTCTTTTTCTGTCTCAATTTTATTCAAAAACGTTTCTATAACATTTTCAATTCGTTGTCTCTTTCTCGGCAGACCTATAATAAATAATATAAAAACGATCATTATATTATGACAAATAAGAATTGAATTAAATTAATACTAATTTTTTTTATCCTGCTTGCATGTACAGGGTGTTGCACCAACATACAGGTCAGTATGACGGGTTGCCCATTCGTGCAGGCGCGCAAAATCGTTCACAATTGCGTAGACTTCGGCGGCACAATCATAGCACACCCTTTTTTCCAATAAAGTTCGTAGTATATCAAATTGTAATGCAATTATGACGAACTTCCGTAGGAATAGGTTAAAACAAGAGCCGAAGTGACAAGATATAGGTTATAAAAACGAATTTTATCGTGAAAACGAAGCATGTTTTCCTTCTTGTAAGAAAAATTTGATCATAGTCGAATGTAATTATTGTGTAATATAATTTGATTGTTTGAATTATTTTTACAGAGAACGAAAGTCAGAAATAAATGTATCTTTGCAAATTTAAATTATAAACCGACAAATAAATTTGATTCACTGTAAATTTAAATAACGGCAATTATCGTTAAATCTTATAATATTTATTTGGAAGAATAACAATTCATTAATAAATTGATTGTTTAATAAACTATTATTAATAAGCAGTATGCAATTCTTTATATAAATGACTGCATATTATATCTATATTTTATAAATCTCCAAGAGGATTATTACTATATAATACTAATGAAGATTTATCCAATTTGTTGCTTATTTATAGAGGGCCATAAAAATCAAATCAAGACGCAATCCTCTATGCAAAATGTTTTCCAAATAAGCGACATCCTAGGCACGGATTTTTTCAAAGTTTGTTTATTAAATTTTGTCAATATGAGATGTTACACGCTCCAACACATTCACGGCACGCACAAATGAAGCAGCAACTATTGTAATAAGAAAAGCTATTATTGCTAATCCACATACAAGTAGATATTCTCTGCAAGTGGATCATACAAATGCTCAGAATTATTTTACACAAAAAATATTACACAATTATATTACACAATGATTACATTCGACTATGATCAAATTTTTCTTACAAGAAGGAAAACATGCTTCGTTTTCACGATAAAATTCGTTTTTATAACCTATATCTTGTCACTTCGGCTTCTGTTTTAATAAAACTATTCCTACGGAAGTTCGTCATAATTGCATTACAATTTGATATACTACGAACTTTATTGGAAAAAAGGGTGTGCTATGATTGTGCCGCCGAAATCTACGCAATTGTGAACGATCTCGCGCGCCTGCACGAATGGGCAACCCGTCATACTGACCTGTATGTTGGTGTAACACCCTGTACGTACGAACACGCGTGCGCGCACACACACACACACACACACACACACACACACTCTCTCTCTCTCTCTCTCTCTCTCTAATATATATAAACTCTACACACAAGTATAAAAACTTACTTTGCAAATGAGAGGATACAATTTTTTCTGACGACGATTCTTCCTGATTTGGATTCAATGGACCTTCACTTGAGGCAATCGCAGGAGGCCTAATAGAAGCTTTGTCGCCAAATAATGAATCCATTGCCTAATACATGATAATGATAATGCGTCAAATATAATGTCCATATATATTTGTGTGTGTGTGTGTGTGATAAAACATACAAAAAAAAATGCCCACGAATTTTTATTATTGCCGCTCTTTTTGTTTAGATCTACAATATTTTTGTATGTCCGCTTCAGGCCAGACATTTTTGAAGAACATTGCTGTGCTGTTATGTCGTAGATTGGATTGGTTTCATTCATTTCAGCGGCTATTTCCACCCAAATTTTGTTACTGCATTTGAAACCACTTGAGAACTCTACCTCCTTTTCTCTATACATTTCAATTAATAAAAGGACCGCTTTGTCCGGCCATATGAACGTTTTTGACTTATCTAAAAATTAAATTAAAAATTAAACACAAATTTTTAAAATAAGAAAGAAATATTAATATATATATTATTCTTAAACCTGCATGAATATACTTTTATAATTAAAGAGTTGATTAAAGATATTGGTTACATAAAAATAAAGTGTGTATCCTTTCTTACCTGCAGCATCGTTTTGTCGACATCATTTTCATTTAAATTTTCATTTATTAATTCTTCCACTTCAATTACCGGCTCAATATTATTATTTTTATTTTTGCTTTGTTCTTTCGCAATAAGGTTAGGCAAAAATACTGAGTCTGTAGAAAACAATGGCTGCGTTCAGCAGAGAAAGCAGCTTTGCAACTGTTGTAAAATTCTTCAATATGATTGGTTTATACATTTAGATCTGTCAGGAACCAAAAGCAAGAACCAATCGTATTGAAGAATTTTACAACAGTTGCAAAGCTGCTTTCTCTGCTGAACGCAGCCATTGATTTAATTAACATCTAACCTATACATTGAATAAATCAAAGCAAAATAGTAATTATATGTTAATTTTACCTTGGCTTGCTTTCTTCATATCTTCCTTATTTAGAAATAATGTTATTATCTCATTTTTTTCATCTATATAAAAACAGGAAATTCCTGTAATTCTTGATCCATCGCAATAAAAGGTCCGCTAGTGCAATCTGCAATCCGTTATGATCTGTTATGGATTATGATTTATTACTCGTTCCAAATTACGCAGCAGCGCATAGACCGCATGAACGCATCAATTGCCTCAAGTCGAAGTTGAAGCAGTCAATGCACTGGGAGGAGTGCTAAGAATACAGTACGGATAGTACAATCTAGGGAATTCGCAGCGCTATCAAAGCGCTTCCAATGCGCGCATTGGTTAAATCGGAACGACTTTCTATGCGATCTACGCGTTTCATGCGTAACTCGGAACGCAACCAAAGACAAGGGTATGCTCTTGCGCATCGATAAATCACGTGACTGTCAAATGGCCAATCAGAATTGTCGCCAAGTTACGTCATCATTACGCGGTGAATTTGAAATTATTATAATTTCTTTGCATGCACATTATAAAAAATTACTATTTTGCCATTTATAGGCGTCATTGTACGAAAAATAACCTTTTATTGAATTTTCGGTAATACATTAATATGCAGTACTTTATTGAGATGTGAAATACAAAGTATATGTTTAAGTATTAGGTGTACAAAAAAGTTCTGAGCTTTAGATTTCATACAACCGAAATAACAATTTAAATTTTATAAATCTTCCCGCCCTTTTGCGGTTTTAAAGCGTTAACATTTGGGCTTCTAAAATGCCATACGGTTTGGCGTTTGATGCACATAACCTCAAAAATCAGTAGTGTTCATCATGGCAATAACAAAAGAGCATATTCGATTTTCCGTCCACTTCGCGTTTCATCTGAAGAAAAATGCTGCTGAAGCCACTGCAATGATTTGTGCTGCATATGGAGAGAACGCTGTAAGTCATGCTACATGTAAAAGATGGTATCAAAAATTTCGCCAAGGAGATTTCAGTCTTAAAGATGAATCGCGTGCTGGACGCCCTGAAAAGATTGAAACGGACGAATTGCAAGCACTGCTGGATATAAACTCTGCGCAAACTGAAAAGGAGCTTGCAGAACAGCTTAGCGTTACGCAG
>NW_017257430.1:0-13911 GCF_001594055.1 Mycetomoellerius zeteki | reverse complement strand
TAAGAAAATATATTTTATTATATTTGAAGTGAACAAATAAGAAATAATCATAGGTTCGAAAATATTGGTGTAAAAAATTCAAGAAATATATTTAAAGAAGAGAAAATGATAGGTATGTGTAGATTAGTACATCATGTTTTATTATTAGTAAATTTTACAATCTTCTTTTTCCTATTTTTACTTCTGTTCTGTGCAGATATTTGACGATTCATTATCCGGACTCGAATGTATGTTCGCATACGAACAAGGCACAGAATAACTTCACATGGTAATTTTAGCGGTTGTATTTTTTCTTGTACAATTATCGCCAATTCGTTAAAAATAAATTTGGTTTTGCGAAGTTGAGATCCATGATATTTTTCGAATTCAATATTCATTATCCGCGTTGCCGTTAACAAGATTTCCGGTGGGTACATACATTTTCCGCGGGAAATAAACTGAACCCAATCTACATCGCTTCCAATTGGCATCTCGAGAGTTGCGACACCTAAATTATTATATTTCGATTTAAATCGGTAGGCAACATAACCAGCGATATACTTCAATCCTTCATCTTTAATATTATCTATTATGTCCATTTCATCTATAGAAGTGAGCAGTTTCTCTTCTTCCAAAGTCGGATGAAACATGGACAGATCACATACAGTTACATTATTATTTTCAACATTGTATTCAGCGCACAATTCTTCTTCTTCAAAATAAGTTAGTTCATCGTCCTCCAACGCATACGATTCGAGCATTCCACTCAGTACTTCGGATTCGTCAGTAGCTTCGCCAGCAGTAAGAGGGGATACAAAATAAGGTGTATCAGGTTCTGCCAAAACGTTACAAGCCCTTTCATTGCAAAACAGATTGGTTGAGTGCTTGCCTAAAATATATCTTTTCATGCGATATTTGAAATCGAGAGCAGTGGGCTTATCATACGCAACACCAGTGCTTCTAATACATGAAAAAAAGTTTTCAAGTACATCTTGATTTAACCGCCTGGTGATGACATATTGCACATTAAAGTACTCATTAGAATACATTTCCTTAATGTATGGCAAAAATTGCTGCAAAGAACAGTTACTGACAATAATGCCTTTTTGGTAATTAAACTTTTATGTTTTCCGATTACCATCTCGTTTATTAATTCGGTCATTTCACGTAAAATGCCATCTTGTTTTTCTAAATTAATACCATAAGCATTCTTGCCATCATGTTTGCCGTACATACTACTAGCATTGAAAACGTCAAACCAATCGTTAAACAAACGGATAACGCGCCTGGTTTCTTTCCAGTCAAAATTGTCGAGGTATCCTTTTTGTCCATACCATTCTATGGCGGAAGCTGTTCGTTCTGATAGTAATTGTGAGGCAACAACTACTTTTTGTCTTTCGCAGCCTTGAACGTCAAGGTGGTATTGAGAAATGTTGTGGGAGACTTTTACATCTTTTGCATTAATACTTAAAATTCGTTCGATACATTTCTTTTCTACACGATGTCCCCGAACAACAAACCCATTGTCAAGAAAGTAATTTCTTGCTAATTTAAGCAAGTGTGGCATGTCTGCAAATATAAAAATCTTTAACTTTTCATTGAGAGGATGCTGAAAGTAATTGTTTTTTGCAACTCCAATATTCAATTCAGATCATACCGCTAAGTTTGTTGGGCCCATGTCACATGTTATGCCAACAACAGTATAACCTACATTATACAATTGTGAAATAATAGACAAAAGCGTATCCTTTGTCATTGCTGTATCATAATTATAATATACAGGTTGTTTCCATTTGAAAAATAAACTACGGACCATTACGCACTGACATGACTTGTGTGACCCAACAACTTGCTGCAGTTTTCGGTCAATAGCAATCTTATTATCTAAATGAATTTCATCAAATGTGAGTATAACTAGTTTTTCATGCGTTTGCATGTTTTTTCCTTTATATTTCATGCAATTAAGAATTGTACCTAACATGCCTGGCTCTACCTTAATATTAGATGCCCACTTTCTTAGTGTTGAAAGACCAGGAAGAGGCATTTTCACAACATTTCTCATGTACCTGTAAGCTTTGGGACTGACGCATCGTAAAGACATAGCGCTCGCTATATCTTCTACAGACCAGGTTATGCGTATCACATTAGGATCCAATAACATGCATATTTGGCTCGACGTGAAAATTTTTCCCAAATTTTCGTGCATCTTGGCCTCATACATCTCAATGTCCCTAGACTGATTTTTTCCTGCTCCTGCAATTTTTTCTTCATTGCAATCACTTGCAATTCAAGATTCTTCCTAAAAACGTTAAGTCAAATAAAATACATATATACAAAATACAAGTCCTGTAAATATGATGTTGGGAGTGATAAAGGTAACTATTGAAGTAAGCCTTGTATATTTTCCGTTTGTTGTCATGCGCATGCGTGGTGCCGTGGGACTTACTGTCTGCCGGTTTCTGTACCGTGTTAGTTAGTTGCTTTCGAACCTAGCATAGAGACGCTACGGTTAATAAAGGATAGTTACAATAATTGCTGTCTTCATTATTGGTTAAATGCCCTTTCTCACTGATATTCTGAATCTCTGTGTGAAGAGCTGATTGCCTTACGCTAACAGGTTATGGGCCCAGTTACGTAGCTTTTCGAGATTCCAGAAGAGTGAGAACGTATTAGTGTCGCCGGGCAGTGGCCATCTTGCATCTAAAACTTTTTTCCGCGGTTCGTAATCGAGTTAAGAGGCGAAAACGGTAAGAATGATGGCGGGTGAATTATCAACGAAGCAGGTGAAAAAGTTCGACGGAACGAACTTTTTAGGCTGGAAGTTCCAGATGACGCAGATATTTGTGGCAAGCGATGTATTGAGCATCGTGACCGGCGACAAGGTCATGCCGGCAGACAGAGAATCAGCGGAAGGAAAAGCATGGATAAAGGAAAATGCGAAGGCCATGTTTTTCATATCATCATCAATGGAATATAATCAGCTCGAGCCTTTGTTGACAAGTGTCACCGCGAAACAGATGTGGGATAAATTAGTGGCGATTCACTCGCGTAAATCGGTGTCGAATAAATTAATGCTGACGCAGAAGTTCCATGAGTATCGCATGGGTTCGACGGATTCGGTTGTGCAGCATGTGTCAAGAGTGCAAAACCTAGCTTCGGAGCTCATGGATCTTGACGAGAATCTATCTGAAACAACAATCATGGCAAAGGTGTTGGCAAGCTTAACGACTAAATTCTCGTCTTTTCAAACAGCTTGGGCGTCGAGCCGGAAAGACAAACGATCGAGAATTTACAGGACCGTCTGCTTCGAGAGGAAACCCGGTTAAATGCCGACACGGCAGAAGTATCGGCTTTTGCTGCCATGAAGGTCTCGAAATCTAAAAGTGAGGATTCGAAGACAAAGCCGAAGTCAGGTACGAAGAAGAAAAAGAAGAAAAAAAAGAAAGACATCGAGTGCTTTGTCTGCCAGAAAAAAGGACACTTCGCGCGGGACTGTCCTGAACGTAAACAAAACAAGGAAGCAGACAAAGATAAAAGTGATCGCGGTAGTGACCGGTCTCGGCAGGTTGCGTTTATAGCGCTGCGTGTGAACGAAAGTGAGACTAACGGACAAAATCGTATCGAACACGGTTGGTACAAGACGCCAGATAGTAAGGAGCGCCGCGCGGTGCTTGAGGTTGATCAAAACGATATCGACAGTGGGTGTTCGAGGCATGTCACGCTCCGAAGAGACTGGTTCGCGGAGTTTCGTCCAAGGAGTGATGGAGACGCGATAAAACTCGGTGACAATGGAGAGTGTCTTGTGACCGGCGAAGGGACAGTTATTGTGGACAGACTGATAAACGGCGTTTGGAACGAAGCTCGAATCGAGCATGTGTTATACGTTCCGGACCTGGAAAAAAATCTATTTTCTGTTGGAATGTGTACAGTGCGCGGGTACTCGGTCATCTTTCGAGAAGACGATGCGTTGATAGTTCGCGGCAACGAGATTCTCGCGACGGGAATTAAGCAGTCGAATGGGATTTGCAGGTTGCTGTTTCGAACGAGAGTTCAACAAAATGCGAAAGAGGCAAATGTGTCAACAACGAGCCTGAAGGGTTGGCACGAGCGTCTCGGGCATCTGAATAAACGCGCGTTATCCGTATTACTGTCGAGCGGCGCAGTGAACGGGGTGAAAGTCAGAGGTAAAAGAGACTTCTTCTGTGACGCGTGCAGTCTCGGAAAAACGCATAGACTACCTTTCCAGAAAATCGTCGAGCGCGTCAGTCGAGAACCGGGAGAATTTTTTTACAGCGACGTATGCGGGCCGATGTCGCAAGAGTCGATCGGCGGCGCAAATTATTTCGTTACGTACAAGGACGATGCGTCGGGTTATAGACAAGTGTTTTTCGTGAAACACAAGTCGGATGTATTCGAGACTTTCAAGATCGTCGAACGAGAGGTGATGAATAAATTCGGGCGTGCCATGAAAACTCTCCGGACGGATAATGGAGCTGAATACTGCAATAAACAGATGCGTAGTTACATGCGGTTCCGCGGAATTCAACACGAGACGACGGCCCCGTACACTCCCGAGCAAAACGGGAGAGCAGAGCGGGATAACCGAACGATAGTCGAATGCGCGCGTACAATGTTGCACGCGAAACAACTCGGGATGTCTCTGTGGGCGGAAGCAGTAAATACTGCGGTTTACTTGCTAAATCGAGTCTCGGCGACAGGAGATAATGACGCGAAAACGCCCTATGAGATCTGGGTCGGAAAGAAACCGGATCTAGGCCACGTACGAGCTTTCGGCGAGGAAGGATATGAGCACGTGCCTAAACATTTCACGCGGAAGTTCGACGCTCGAGCGAAGAAAGTAATCCTCGTAGGGTACGATGGAGAGTCAACAAATTATCGACTGTATCACCCTGAGACTAAGAAAGTTACAGTATCAAGAAATGTTGTCTTTCGCGAGTGCATCAACGAAGAGATATACTCGAGTGATACGAGCGATGACGAAGAGCAGCTGATCGAGCTGAGAGAAAACAACGCAGAACATCTAGAACACAATGGAGAAAACCAAGTTGTCAACAGGAACGTTGTGGTCACATCACCAGTCGGTATTGAAGAACCTATAGTGCAAAACGAGAATGCTGCTGAGCCTGTTAGTCATGCTTACGGATTGAGAGATCGAGGGCGGCTTCGTAAACCGGACTGGGTAGTCGACTATGAAATCGACTTCACTGAGTATAATACACCGTTGAGTTATGACGAGGCAATCAGTGGGCCTGATGCTACTCAGTGGAAACGAGCCATTGAAGAAGAGCTCAGGGCACATGAGAAGAACTGCACTTGGGAAATTGTGCCAAGAGATCCAGCAAGAAAAACAATTGACTCCAAATGGGTGTTTAAAGTTATTCAGAGTCCGGATGGAAGCGTACGCAGATATAAAGCGAGGCTATGTGCAAGAGGATTCCTTCAAGAGAAGGGTGTGGATTTCGAAGAGACATTTTCACCGGTAGTTCGCTACGATTCATTGAGAGTACTGTTGGCAACAGTAACTCAGGAAGATCTGGAAATGGTGCAGTTCGACGTCCGTACCGCGTTTTTGTACGGAGATCTCCAAGAAGAAATCTACATGAAGACTCCTGTGGGCTTAAAAGTCGATAAAAACGTGAGTGAAGTTGAGTGTCGACTAATAAAATCATTGTACGGATTGAAACAAGCACCCAAGTGCTGGAACCGTAAATTCTGTGATTTTTTGCGCCAATTTAAGTTTGTTCAAACCGATGCGGACGAGTGCATATTCTACAGCAATGCGAGGAAAGACTGTGAGATCTATCTTGCTTTGTTCGTGGACGATGGACTTATAGCTTGTAAGTCGGGAACTGTGTTGAGAGATGTGATTAAGAAAATGAGAGGCATGTTCGAGGTTACTGTAGGGGACAGTAGTCACTTCGCTGGGTTGCAAATAGATCGAAATCGTTCCGAGAAGACGATGTTTCTACATCAAGGCGCATATATGCGAAAAGTGCTCGAGCGTTTCAAGATGAGTGAAGCAAAACCGTTGTCAGTTCCTGCGGATCCAAATGTTTCTTTGCAACCTGTAGAGTCAAGCGAAGAAAGATTGTGCAATGCGCCATATCGAGAGGCAGTCGGGTCACTCATGTTTCTTGCGATCGTGTCTAGACCGGATATAGCGTATGCCGTAAATACGGCGAGTAAGTTTTTAAATAAACCGAGTGAGATTCACTGGCGCGCAGTGAAGCGTATCCTAGCCTTCCTAGTCGGAACCAAAGATGTAGGAATAATGTATCGAAGCGGCGGAAGCGAACCGCAGTTGATAGGGTACTCAGATGCAGATTTTGCGAGCGATATCGAGACGAGACGATCAACGACGGGATATATGTTCAGTTTGGCCAACGGTCCGGTCACCTGGGCATCACAGAGACAGAAGCTAGTAGTTCTGAGTACTACGGAGGCAGAGTTTGTCGCTGCATCAGCAGCTGCGAAAGAAGCCGTATGGCTCAGAAGACTGTTGGCTGATATCGGGCATCAATGTAAACAAGCAACGGTATTGTGTGTCGATAACCAGAGCACGATTCGCCTAGCTAAAAATCGCGAGTTCCATAAGAGAACAAAACACATTGATACCCGTTATCATCAGTTGCGTGAGATATCAGAGGCAGGAGTTCTGCGCGTAGTCTGGACTTCGTTCGAAACACAGCGTGCGGATATTTTTACTAAACCACTGCCGCGGAATCGTTTTCTAGCTCATTGCGAGGGCATTGGATTGTCTGAACGCTCCAGTACGGGAAATATTTAGGCGGCGGAAGTATTGAAGTAAGCCTTGTATATTTTCCGTTTGTTGTCATGCGCATGCGTGGTGCCGTGGGACTTACTGTCTGCCGGTTTCTGTACCGTGTTAGTTGCTTTCGAACCTAGCATAGAGACGCTACGGTTAATAAAGGATAGTTACAATAATTGCTGTCTTCATTATTGGTTAAATGCCCTTTCTCACTGATATTCTGAATCTCTGTGTGAAGAGCTGATTGCCTTACGCTAACAGTAACTTCATCTAGAGATTCTCTAATCAGAGTCTGGTGCCCTATTCTTGAATACATATGAATAATTGTCGCATACGAAAACGACAATTTCTCAATTGTGATTGGTCGATTGTATACGGAATTGCTATTTTCGTATGCGATATTTGTTCAAGAATAGAGGACCTGGACACCTGATAGTCCGAAGTCCGATATTTTTCTTCTAAATCCTGCGAGAGAGACAGATGTAGAATTTAGAAGAAAAATATCAGACTTTCAGATATCCAGACTCTGATTAGAGGGTCTCTAACTTCACTTATTCACCTCTTCAATTTCTCTCGCTGTTTAAATTTTTTAAATTTCTCTTTTATAGCTTCCAAATTTCGTTGCAATTTTTTTCTGAAAACATGCAATAAAAATGAGTAATTTATAATTACATACTCGTATATAAAACTAACATAATGCTACGAAAATTAATAAATAAATTTTACCAAAGAATGCAACAAAGGAATGATTGAAAAAAAGTCATTATTAACTTTTATATTTATATTTATAGATACATTTACAGTATATTTATAATTTTATTTAATTTTTTTTTAATTTTTTATATTCATTTTTTTATTTATATTTATATTTATTTTTATATAAATTTTTTTATTTTTTATATTTATATATATATTTACAGTTATGTTTATGTGTGCACGTTACCGTAAATAAATGGTGCTTTCCAGCAAGGACATAATCAGACACTGCGTAACACAGAGAATCATTTCATCCTTGTTTAACGTAGGCAAACAACAAGGATGTAATGATTCACTGTGTTACACTGTGTTTGATTGCATCCTTGCTGGAAAGCACCCAAAGTACTTACATGGAGCCAACGTCTTTATTCGAACTATGAAAATTTGTTGAAACAGATGATGTACTTGGTGTTACATATTCAGTATTATTCTTAAATACATCCGTATTCGTTGATGCATCCACTATTTTTTTTGATGCAACATCGATGTGGACTGACATAATCGATATTTTTTCAGACTTATCGGCAAAATCCATTGGCACATTTGCCATGACTGTAGACGGAGGCACTACTTCTTCCGGTATAACATCGATGTCCATTGAAACATTTAACCCTTCTCCAGACGTATTGGTATTATCCGTATACGTATTGCTATTAGATGTATTGGTATCTGCTATCAATGATGTAACCCTTCCTTCATCAACATGATCAGATGATAGTATATTTTCCACATACTCATTAAATAAATGCAATGTGGGAACTGCATTGTCTTTTAATTTACGAACTTTTCTTGGAGAGTATCCTATCAATTCCATTCGCAAAGATTTAAAGCACGACGATTCAAAATGTATTGAATATATTCTTCCTATATAAAAATAAAGCATATGTAAAATTATTATCGATCAGATGTCTATTCAATATTTTTTAATATTTATTCCTATTAAAATCATCGACTCGATTGTATACTTTCTTAGGACCTTACCTTTGATAACGGAGATATCTTTATTTGCGCAGACTTCACGCCACTTAACACTAATACAGACATCTTTGTCTCTCGGAAATGAAAAATATCTTACAGTTTCGCCCGGAAGATTTTTCGTTTTTCGATAATAATTTTTACACCCTTTTACTGCGCAATTCATTGTTAATGCACGATCACTTTATGATAAACACATGCTACACACGCTACTTTATATGCTCAGCAACACTTCTCTGCTACACACAAAACAATATGTGCTCGCGATCGTATTTTACCGCCATATTACGCAAACTCGAACCGCTCCGTAATTAATCGAAATTAACCGAATGTGACGTAACTTGGTGACAGTCACGTGCCTA
This sequence comes from Mycetomoellerius zeteki, assembly GCF_001594055.1. Lineage (NCBI taxonomy): Eukaryota > Metazoa > Arthropoda > Insecta > Hymenoptera > Formicidae > Mycetomoellerius > Mycetomoellerius zeteki. Next base: position 5,049 of record NW_017257430.1, on the reverse strand, counting down.
CCCCCTCTACTTTTGATAGATGCGCAGTGGGTTACCACCGGACGAGCATACCCTTTGTCTTTGGGTGCGTTCCGAATTTCGCATGAAGCGCGTAGAGTGCAATAGTTACACGCAACGCTTCGAAATCGTTCCTTTTTTGCAATGCGCGCATAATACGCATGAAGCGCTTGAGAATTTTGGAACGGTTTTCCGAGCGACCTATGCGCTAAGTGGGTATTGATGATTGTTAAAAATGGACGGCCAACGAAACAGCAACAAACGTTTAATAATATCAGTTACCACTTCAATGATATATTTCAATAAAAACGACGAAAGTGATAGTTCCACATCCAGCGAAAGTGAAAATGATGATGACGATATCTCTGTAAGGGTTAAACAAATATTATATTGCACACTAATAGCGAGTACAGTACGAGAAAAAATGATCGCCACGGAAAAAATTACAGATTATGTTGATCGCGTAATTCCCAATTATTCAAACATTACATTTAAGCAGCATTTCAGGTAAGTTTTTTAATATAAATTTCATTAAGTTATTAATAAGTGAAAATATTTTTCATTTGATTTTGATAAAATCATTTCGCTTGTCATAACCTAATCTAATATTCTAGGGTGTTACCGGCAACATTCGAAATGATTTTAACATTGATTGGACCAGCTCTAAACGCGATAAAAACCGCAGTTGGCAGAAAACAAATTTCAGCAGAAAAACAACTGTATATTGCTCTGTGGTTTATGGCTACTCCTGATTCGTATAGGTATGTAAAATTTGTATAGATTATTTTTGTTTTTATGCATATAACTGCCACTGTCGTTACATTGTTAGTTTTTTCATTTTTTATTTTATGGCTTATGGTAGATCCATTTGCATCAAATTTGGAGTGGGCAAAGCAACGGCTTTCAGAGCCGTAAGACGTGTAACTTATGTATTGCATTGCATCGCACCTCGATTCATTCAGTGGCCTGATGAAGCTGTTGCTACTAACATCAGCGATCAATTTTTAAAAGCTATTGGCTTTCCGAATGTAATCGGTGCTATAGATGGGACTCATATCAAGATTCGAGCCCCACCGACTGATGCAGCTTCGTATATGAATCGGAAAGGGTTCCCATCTATCAATCTTCAAGTCGTTTGTGATTCGCGTAGACTCTTTACGCACTGTTATGCAGGTCAAGTGGGATCAGTACATGATGCTCGGGTGTTTAAAAATTCTCCAGTAGCACATTTTCTTGAGAGACCTCAGGTGTACTTTCCAAACAATTCCCATATTATTGGAGATGTTGCATATTCAATTCATCCGCATGTGATGATACCGTTTCGAGATAAATGACATTTGACAAATCGTCAAAAAAATTTTAATTATTGTCTGTCTTCAACAAGAATGGTAGTTGAACGGGCAATTGGTCAGTTAAAGATACGTTTTAGAATATTGTTAGACTGTTTACCTCTGACAGACGTTAAAAAGATACCAGAATTTATTATAGCGTGTTGTGTGTTACACAATATTTGTATATTGCAAAATGATGTTATAACTATCGGTGTCCAACATTATGAAGAATATCAGGCACATATTCGTGATAATAATACTGATTTAGGAAATGCTAAGAGAATAACAATAATGAATGCTTTACAAATGAAAATAAATTAATGATTAATGAATTTCTTGGTGTTGTAATTATAATAAAAATTAATGTCGCACTTGAAAAATAATTTGAGAAAGAATATTTCATATTACCTATTTCAAATGAATTTGTATTTATATTTTGTATTGATAATTTGTATCGACAAATTTGTATCATGAATTTTGTAATGTTTTTTATAAATTAATATTTAGGTTAATAAATAAATGTTTGTTTATGAATATTCTTTGGTTTTATTTCTATTAAAAAAATGTTAATATCAAAACTTATCAAACTTACATTACTTTTACAAATAAAACTATTTTAACAGAAGGAACAAATTTAAACAGAATTTAAACAGAAGAAAATACATTTTTAATATAAAACTCTCTTAATCAACTAGATTAATAAACTTTCTTATTTTTCTTTACTCAAAAATTTTTCCAGGATGGATACTAAAGATGTTTATACTTTCATTTGCTCTTCATGTCTTCTCTCGCGATCAAGTCTATTTTCTTCGCGCCTTGCCTCTCTTTTATTTGCTTCTTCTCTTCTTTCTTCTTTTTCTGTGACCATATTGTCTAGTATCTGTTCCAGAACGCCTCTCTTTCTCTTCCTCTGCAGATCTGTAATGGATAATATAAACGTGATTATTATTACATCAATGTATGTGTATAATAAAGAAATATAATTAATGTGTATAGAGAGAGTAATGAGATATAATCCTTTAGATCTTTGAAGATACACAACTAATTTTTTTTTTAATCGCTGTGATTACAAAATATTATAGATCTTTTTATTGGCAGAGCTAGTGCGCACTCAATGCACTTTAATGCATTTTATCAATCAAGATATCTTACTTTAACATTCAGATAGAATTCGTATAACGGTTTTAATGTGCAGTGAGTGCGTACTAGTTCCGCCAATAAAAAACAAGATTAATTATTTACACTAAGCATAATAATTTATTAAAAATTTCCGAAAAATAGATTTTCTGTAAGTATACTAATTTTCTACTAAAGAAAAGTTTAAACAAAGAAATTTAGAAAGTATACATATTATTCCACAAGTCATTGCAGATCATTTTTTGCCAAAAATATCGGAGTTCATAAAGTCCATGTAAGAAATCAGAAACAAATTAAAATTTTAGTTTTACAATTATTGTTATAATTAACTAATGTTCAAGTACTTACTTTTTACTTCGGAGCATGAAATCACGGATGTTGATGATGATGGTACTGACAATGATGACGATCCTTTGTTACAAGGATCCACTGGACCGTCACTCGTCGCAATCGCAGGAGGATTAATAGAGGCTTTATCCCCAAATATTGAATCCAAAACCTAGCACATAACAACAAAAATAATATTATAGAATTTATCTTTTTGATAAATACAATAGAATGTGTACAATAAGATACTAAATACTAAATAATGAGAAAAATTGGCATTTTACAATACGTTTGTTTATATAAAAGAATTCTAACCGAAAAGAAGGCCCACGAACTCCTGTGGTTTCCACTTTTCTTGTTTTGGTCAGTAATATTTTTATACGTCCGCTTTAAACCTGACATTTTGGACGCACATTGCTGACCTGTCACTGCATAAGAAGAATTCGCATCTTTCATCGAAATAGCAATTTCAGCCCAGATTTTATTGCTACGTTTCATTCCGCTCGAAAAATCCTCTTCCCTTTCTCTGTACAATTCGAGTAATAGAAGTACTGCCTTGTCCGGCCACACAAATATCTTCATTTCGTCTAAAAGCATTAAAATAAAAAGTAAATACAATTATTAGATAATAAAAATATGACATTAATTTTAATCTTGTGGATACACATGTTTTTAGATAAATTAAAAAGATTAATTACAAATATTGATTAATTACAGATATTGATTACACAAAAAAGAACTGTTTATTTACCTGAATTGTTTGTGTTGTCAGAATTTCTGTCTGGATTTTCTGATACTGTTGATGGTGCTTGTATTGCTACATCCGTTTGTTTTTTTCTTCATTTGCAATCAGTTGCAACAAAAAAGCTTCATCTATGAGAAAAACACAGTGGTTTATCTGGTCTAATTATTAATGAAGTAAATTATAATAGAGTAAAGGCGGGGCGTTTTCGTCTATAAGTTCTATATTGCTTTAAGGTAAAAACTGACGGAATAGCCTCGCTGTATCCTAACCCAAATACATTATAATTTTACCTATTGTTGCTTTCTCCATATCTTCTTTATTTAACAATAAAGTCATAACTTCGTTTTTTTCTTCATTTAATACAGGGAATTCAAATAATTCTTGATCCATTTTTTTTTGTTGTACACTTTTTTTAGTGTACAATCTTCTTCTCCAAAACTGATGGCACTCGCTGCAAAAATGACGGCTATTCCCAGAATCGGCATGATATACGTTCGTCCCGCTCGAGTATGTCTCGTCTCGCGACACTTTTGTTTTGGTATGCAATTGTGCGTTCCAAATTATGCATGAAACGCATACACTGCATAGACGCTTCGGACGCATCAACTACCTCAAGTCAAAAGAGAAGCAGTCAATGCGCTGGGAGGAGTGCTAAGAATTCAGTACAGTTAGCACAATCTAGGGAATTCGTAACGCTCTCGAAGCGCTTTCGAAGCGCGCAATAGCTAATTTGGACCGACTTTCTATGCACTCTACGCGCTTCATGCGAAATTCGGAACGCACCCTTTATATCATGCACTCGCTGATGTCGGGCTTAGACCCGGCACGATCTTATCCTACTTCTGAAGTTGTAAGGGTGCGTTTGGGTCGGAAAAGACACACCAGCAATGCTTAGAACATAACCTTTTTTTAAATACCGCAACCTCAACGCATGCATGATGTTCGCCCGAACATGACTGACTCTCGCGCACCACGCGCACGCACGTTGCGCCGCTCGACGCAAATCTCCTAGGGGAAAACGAGATTGCCCCTCCACGTCGTACTAGACTAGTGGCGGCCGGTTAAACAGAGATCAAGCGCTTCCCTTCAAACATGAATTTATTATTATATAATTTGACGTGTTACCATGATAATTCAATGTTGTTATGAAACAGATTTGTAATAATTTATTCAGTTGTCATTGACAGCGAAGTCATTTGAGGATGAGTTACATTGCATGACTACCAATCTTCGCAAGAAATTGACACATACATTTCAATGATTATTTTTTTCAATCGTCTGATTATATTATATAGTAACATATTGGCCCGTATTCAGAACGCGCTTACAACGATGTTAGCGCGCTAACATACTATACTTTAAGTTACGCATATTATAGAATTCCAGAGATAAAAGCGCGCTTTTATTGATAAAAGCGCGTTCTGAATACGGGCCATTATGTGTTAAGAAATGTCCGGAAAATTAGATTTCAATCAATATTTGTTAGTGTCACGTCCGGATTCGCGTTCGTTG
>NW_017257429.1:22301-23583 GCF_001594055.1 Mycetomoellerius zeteki | reverse complement strand
GCTTTCCAAATAAATTAAACGATTAGATAGGTTAATGTAAAGGAATTGCCAAATGTGAGCCGACATCAGTTTTGAATCATTTATTTTAATGGAATTTTTTGAACATGGACTGTTAGTATATTCAGTAAAATATAACAGACGACTATTTGAAGATTCAAACAGCGACAATAGTTTAACGATGTTTTGACGATCGAGCGTTTTTACTTTAATTTGACATCATAAAATTATCTTAAACACATATATTCTACACTGAAGAGAACCCAATACCAGGATTGAAACGTCTGTATCACATTTTTTTAATATACATTTTGAATTACACACGAACAACTGGTGTCGGCTCACATTTGGCAATTCCTTTACATCAACGTATCTAATCGTATGAAGTAGTAATTACATTATGTACTTTTTTTAATTCAATGTATCGTCCTGCCTATCCTTTATATCGTGAACTCACATTTATGTATCTTAATTGTTACTTTCGTTAAAGAGAACACACAAAACATACCTGATGCATCTCGTGATACAAAAATTTTAATTTTTTATTTACAGTTTACTTGTCATATTTCCAAGTAAATGCCGAAATGTCATCTAACTTAATAAATCGATCTAAAGAAAATATTACTTATAGAGAGAGAGAGAGAGAGGAGCTGTAGTAATATATACTACAATAATACAAAGTCATATAAAATAGATTTGTAGAATAGAGATGCAACAAATAGTATATTTGACACATAACCGGCTACTGTATACCGAAAAAGTTATTTCATAAACATAATGCGACAGGCGCTCAACACTCCTGACCACGCAAACGCATCACCATGCATCGGGTGTATGTGTAACAGATCCGTAGGATTGACGAAAGATGACATGCTTTTTAAATGAACGAAATAACATGTTTTTTAACACGTTTATAATGTTTCACATATCCTTTTATTATACGTCATAATTTAATGATTCAAGATTTTATTCTTTATTTATCCATGCGTATACGTAATAACGTTCGTAATGATGCTATTATATTTTCTGTGTTATTGTACAATAAAAATTGAACAGTTTTCTATTTTTCTTGATCAGTTTATATAAATAAACAAATTTGGACTTCATTTATTGTGTTATTTAATACTATGGTCAAAATTTCATCGGTATTCCATTGTTACGTCCCGTAGACGCCACGATTCTTTTCTTTCGAAAGACGGCTCCACTCCGCGATTGACGATGGCATTTATGAGATTCGAGTGCAATCTCCTGTTAACAATCTGAAAGAATTAGAAGGCCTAAAAAG
>NW_017257429.1:21340-21891 GCF_001594055.1 Mycetomoellerius zeteki | reverse complement strand
TAATTTATAGCATGCAAATGTGTACAATTATTGATAAGTATGTACATATATATATAAATATATATATTATATATATATGATATTCTTGATATCTTATATATTATTTAATTACATATAGTAAAAAATCATTACTTAAAGTTATGAACATGAGATGTCGAGGTTATTTTTCTGCGTTTTTCCTGCAGTCTAGTCAAGTCCTTACAATCTTATAACTCGAAATGGCACTTCAGCTTTAGCACTGAAAATCTTGGCGTGTTCTTTTGAATTTGCACTATTCAATGCAACCCATGGAACTCGTCCAGTGTTAATGTGCACTGGTGCGCACTAACTTTTTCCCAATCGAAAACGCTATAAGTGACCATTGCAACTAATGCTGATATTGCTACTTGCGGTTGCCTATTGGTTCCATCATCTGCAACTCCACTAAATTGATCTTTATTTGGATCATAATGGATTTCAGAAACTAATTTCGTCGAATAAGACGAATACCACTCTGTCCTTCAAAGGCCTATTCTTAAAAGTGTTATGAAAAAGTGTCGTAGAGCGTCGGA
>NW_017257429.1:13210-21256 GCF_001594055.1 Mycetomoellerius zeteki | reverse complement strand
ACAAGGGGAGCACCAGACATTGTCCCCTCCGATTGAGTTGAACTTTATATATGTTATAAATCTGTCCTCCCACTAATTCATCTTAAAGTAATAGGACCCGCCTCTCAAGCGTTCGCGAGAAAATCGCGTTTAAAGATGTACGTGTGCGTAATGTACCGTGTAATAAGAAGAGATCGACACCGAAGCGGCGTAGCTCAGTCGGTTAAGGCGCCGCCTGATTAGAATGCTGCAGATGACTGGTTCGAGTCTTACTTTTTACATTTTTTTTTTTTTTTTTAATTTCCTCGTAACGTGCTATTGCGTGTGGTGTATGTTTTTAAATATTTAGCCTATAAAATAACTGTTTTAATTATACAATTAATTATATTTCAGATATTATGAAATTCATCTATTTATTAATGGTTGTAAGGTTTTGTGAATAAAAAGTAATATAATTATATTATATAATTTTAGAATGTGTTAATGAAACATTATTAATTATATGTTGAAATTTATTTGCTATTCAATGAAACAAATTTCAAATAATTTTTGCCACGATTTTTCTTCTCGTCGCAACGAATTTCGGCTGCAGAGACAATCCCTTTTGGCAAGGATATCTGTGTAGTTATGCGTGCGCCACATGAGAACTTGTTTTCTTTGTAACACTATAGGCACAGTATAAGTATATTCCTGGTAGGATAACTGACGCATGCGCACTAGAAATTGAGGTTATAAAAAGTTCATTGTCCATACTGTATATACTTATACTGTGCTATAGGTTGTTTCAACGGTTATGAGACCGTTGGGTTCATTCGAGCAGTAGCACGTGTTCATAGCATATCGTGTGTAAAGTGCAGTGCGAATATATAATTTATAAAAATGCAAGAACCAACAAGTTCCAGTGCCGAAGAAAATATTTCAAGCCCGGAGTCTCCGCCGAATGAAAATGAAGCAATGAAAAACAATCTAACAAACGCTCTTATTTATTGCAAGAGTTTATTAGAAGCAGAAAATCTGCTAACTAATACTCCACCAACTGAAATATCGGAGGCTTCCATTGCTATGGGTGAAGAAATTTTCAATGAAATAATATTCATGCTACAAGATCGCAGAATAATTATAGATGATGATCTGATATTTGCGGAAGAAATTGATATTGTCAATGAAGAAGAGTATGAAGAGGTAAGTTTTGAATTTTTGTTGATATTTCAGCTTGTCTTTTTGAATCATTAAAGTTGACATACAATTAACAACATAAATGTGCTCTGTTTATAGTGTATACCTGAAGAAGCTGATGAATATCAGCCGGAATTGCAAGTTCTTCGCGATTATAAAACTATTCCTTTTGCGTACAAAGAAAAAACGGTTGCTCTTGCCGAGCTTCATCCTAAATGGAGCATAAAAAATTTGCAAAGGAAAGGTTGCCACAAATTAAAAGATAAAAGAATGCTGCGTGCATGGTAAGAAGACGTCCAAAGAAGAGGAACATCAATTGATAAGTGGAAATATATTGAAATGCAGACATTCGAACACTTTGAGGAAGCAAGAAAGTGTCTTCAGCAGGTATAATTTTACACAATATTTCTATATTATAGAATTATAAACATTTCAAAAATTTAAATTAATATTTACATTAATTTTCAGATAACAACGAGAACTTTACAACAGTGGGCAATGGCGATAGCATTTCCATTTATTACTGATGCCTTTAAATTCTCTGCCAGCAAAAGTTGGATGGACAGATTTAAGAATAAATACAAAATAAGGCAACGAAAAATTACAAGGTATATTAGTAACAGAGAACTTGCATCGTTAGATGAAATGTTGGAATCAGCCGAACGATTCCAAATACAAACAAGAGCAATTATGCCGGACTATGATTTTGATTTTGTTATCAACACGGATCAAACAGGCTGTCAATATCAAATTACATATAATAGAATGCTTGCACCACAAGGTTCAAAGACTGTCCAGATTACAAAGAAAAGCCTGCATGATATCTCTCACTCTTACACAGCACAATACACTATTACTGCTTCGGGGAAAATATTACCTGTCGTTTTCTTATGCATGCAGGAATCGACAGGAAAATTTGGTCCTTTGGTGCAAAAAAAAGTTGATCATTTCATTGCAGAATATAAAAACGTTTTTGTAACATGTTCGAAATCGGGTAAATTGACAAAAAATATATATACAGATTATTTAAGATATTGTTTATCGCCTTATGTTGCAAATAATAAATTTTTATTGTTGATTGATTCATGGGGAGGTCAAACGGATTTGACATTGTACGACGATATTTTCGATGATGAAGTAGGCAGATCATCATGTACTGTAAAAGTAATTCCTCCTAAATGTACACCTCTTTGTCAACCATGTGACGTTTATTTTTATCGGCAAGTCAAAAATTTTATTAAAAAGTTGCAAAATTGTCCCACTTTATTACAACAGCAACGAGAAATAGGTGCTCGTGAAGATGCTATTAAAATACATTCTTTGCTATTGCATCAATTGAGCGCTCCCGCTTTTAAATCGATGCTTTTATACGCGTGGTACGCATCAAAATTAATAGAAGAGAGACCGATATTTCTGAATATGAACGAAATATGTTTTCCTGCTTCAATGATTGAAAAATCGTGTGCTTGCAAAAATATGGGCTTCATTCAATGTGCTCATTGTAAAACAATATTATGTTTTGTATGTTTTTACGATGAATATCATCCCAAAACATGTAACTCATCATACAATCAGTCCTCGTAACGTGCTATTGCGTGTGGTGTATGTTTTTAAATATTTAGCCTATAAAATAACTGTTTTAATTATACAATTAATTATATTTCAGATATTATGAAATTCATCTATTTATTAATGGTTGTAAGGTTTTCTTTTGTGAATATAATTTATGTAATTTCAGAATGAGTTAATAAGATATTTCAGAATACATAATGAAAGGAAAGTAAGGAAGAAAATAAAAAAGTCAATCTTCTATAACATTATTCATAAGATTTTAATAAGCAAATTTGTAATAAACATATATTTCAGTAATTGTAAGCTATTATTTGCTAATCTTCGGAATAAGACTGATTGTATGATGAGTTACATGTTTTGGGATGATATTCATCGTAAAAACATACAAAACATAATATTGTTTTACAATGAGCACATTGAATGACGGTGTCGATCTCTTCTTATTACACGGTACATTACGCACACGTAAATCTTTAAACGCGATTTTCTCGCGAACGCTTGAGAGGCGGGTCCTATTACTTTAAGATGAATTAGTGGGAGGACAGATTTATAACATATATAAAGTTCAACTCAATCGGAGGGGACAATGTCTGGTGCTCCCCTTGTTAGCATCAGTACCACCAAATAGTGTAGACATCGAAATATCTTACTCCCCTGTTCCGACGATAATGTTCCTTTAGATCTATCCATTCTTTCCGTCCCTGACCCATTACTCCTTGATATCCTGCAATATTCTCCTCCTCCCATATTCGAGCGATTCCCTCCCCCTGACCCTCTCGAACAACCAATTCCACCCCCTTCCTCAGACCAACTCCCAATCCCTCCACCGGCTTCATCTCTCATTGGTCCTTCCCCCGAGAAATGGGATCGGATGTTCCGATTCTATTCCGCGGCTCATAATGAGGCCGATCAAATAGTCACTGTATATATCCCTGGCAATCCCACTCCTTATACAGTCCTTTACCGACACATCCAACCCTTGTGCTCCTGTACCGCTTTCCTCACCAGCACCTTATAATCCCATCCCTCTCCTAGCCTATTACACAATTACACACAAGAAATATACTTACCCGATTCTATGTAACTGTAAACGCAACATATACACATACACATTAAATAAGTTTTTACCGCCAGTTTACATACTATTATATTATAATCATTTTATTTTTTTTCTTTTTATCATTATGTTTTTTATAATAAATTTATGTTAATTTTAAAATGAACATCTTTGCTCAATAAGACGTATTTATTTAAAACCCCTCGTATCCCGTAATTCCACTAGCATTCTTAAGTTCGCACGTGGTCCAGTCCTGGGTAAAAAGGATTAAGTTCCTTGACCCGAAAGTAGGACCGACGTTCGCACTGCTCATAGGAAACAGGTGTCATAGGGTCCCTTCGGGACGCTGACCCATATTCCAGAGCAATAAAAGGTGCGTTCAACTCTCGGGTGTTCGCCTCTACGCGCATACCTGAGAGACTGAGTCTAAGCGTCCTTCCACAACCTCTCATTTCCCTCCTTATCTCCTTCAATCAAACTTTCCGAGAGCTTGGACGTAACACCATATTACATCCCATTTTTTAGACCCCCCCCCATTTTCTCACTTTTGACTTTTTTGTTAATATTGACGTTGGACTTAAATTTTGGCGACTTTCATTTATTGGATGTTGTAGCTAATATATTCCTCAAGAGTTCTGTGTAAATTTAAAGTCTTCATATGTATTTATATCGGATCAATGTAATTTAAAAAAAGGTATTCCATAATTCCTGCTTTTACCCTATAACAAAAAAATTTTCTTAAATAAAAACAGTTTTTTTATGTAATATAAAAGTTACAGTTATACTTAACTCTTGAACACCACATTGGGTTACGGTAACCCAGTCCGTTTGAAAAAACAACGATTTTTTTTATTTTGAAATTTTTTTCTTCTTTTTTTTCAAAATATCTTGGTTACCGGAAGTTTTATGATATTCTTATCTATATATTCTTTTTCCTTATACTGTCTGTTGTATCGATTGAAAAGAAAAGTTAAAATTGATGCATTAGATCCCGGGATAAAAGTAAAAGAAGACTCCAGGGTTACCGTAACCCATGTGTAGTGAAATCAGGTAGCGAAAATAGTGTGGTGTTCAAGGGTTAATATAACTAAGTTATACCTTAATGAAAAAAATAATTTTTTTTATTATTATTTCACTATTTCTCCAGTTCAATTTATCATTTACTTCTTCTCATATTTATATTTTGTCTTATTAACTACAATTAATTATTAAAAAACGCATCGCCGACAAGATTTGAACCTACGATCCCTAGAATGTTAGTCTAATACATTTACGCTGAGTTAATCGCACGCTTGTAATCGAGTTATTGCCAACGGTACTTATATATCTCCTACTGTAACCATTCTTAATTTCATGCCTCTGCTGATAGTTTAATATTATTAATATTTGAGGAAATTACATGGAAATGAAATAATACGCTGGTTTGTTTATTTATTAACTTAAGTGTGGCTGTGTTTGTCTGTGCTATTTGTGTTTGTGTTCTAGTGTTTTCCTTCCGCAATCTATCCCATTCTCGTTGCCGTTCGTTCCGTCGAGAAGTGATTGTCCTCGACACCGTCACGATACTTGTCAACACCAGGCTGTGACAGATTTTCTAACCTCAATAGTCGCAAGATTAATATCTCAGGCTCACGGGGCAGAGTGACGCTTTTTTCTGCCAGATTTTTTCGTTTTATGAAAAAAAAAAAACGTCGAGTAAGCCTAATTTTATTGATTTTTCGTGTAAAAATGAAGATTTGATAAGAAAAAAGGGTATGATTCAGTTTCGCTACTGCCACCTCAAAAATCAATGAGATTATGCTTACTTGATGTGATTTTGCTTAAAACGAAAGATTCTGACAGAAAAAAGCGTTACTTTGCTCTGCGAGCCTGAGATATTAATCAAAGTTTACGACTATTCAGGTTACAAAATCTGTCAGCCACGAAATACTGCGATGCGAACAAGCGCTACGGTCATATTTTCATCATGTGTGGCATGAGCCTGGGCCTTTCGTGGGCTACTATTTAATAAATTTTACTGCGAATGCTAAGCTATTTCCATATCATGTCTACATCAGATGCACGACTAGGCCTCTTATGGACCATGTCAGATTTTTTTAAAAGGTTATGGCGTGGCAAAGCAGTGGCAAAGTATCGTGTCGCTGGCCAGTATCGTGGCACTGACAGGAAATTTCCAGGGTAGTTCTTCTTCTTCACCAGCGTAGATATGCCGACACAGCCGGTCTCAAGCCCGGATAAAGGAGGAGGGTTGGGGAAATGGGCTAGCAACCCACCCCTCGTAAAAAAAAAACGCTATACGCTCATAGAACTGCAAATCAAGCCTCGGATGAGCCAAGGACGGAACTCACGGAATAAAAACACGGCAAACTCGAGGAAAAAGCGTTTATGGATGCAAACGGGATGCATCTAGAATGCTGGAATATAACATCGTAGAATAGAAAAGACCAAGAAATCATGAACGAAATAAAAGCACACAACATAGATCTCTGCGCACTCTCAGAAACAAAGAAGAAAGGATAAGGAAACGTCAGGTATAAGGACTACACTCTCTTCTACAGCGGAGTAGAGAAAAACACCAGAGCGATGGCAGGTGTGGGAATACTGATCCACCAAAAATTCGAAAACATAATAGACGAAGTGAACTACATAAATAAGAACATAATTCGGGTCATATTAAAAGCAAACAATGAAAGAACACATTTCATAAGCGTCTACGCCCCAGACATAAACAAGCCCAGAGAAGAAAAAGAACTATTCTTCGATAACATGCAGGATACATTGGATCATCGTGGGCATGAGTCAATGGTGTCACGTCCTGGCACGTCTCGTGTTCAAGTGGCGTCCGATACTGATCGCGCACTCGTTAGTCGCATAAACAGAAATAACTCTCTCTCTTATAAATAATAGAAGTCTTAATAATGGAACGTCAGTATAAGTATAATGCCAGGTTGCCACAAGGCGTGAACCACAAATGTGAACAAGTATGTCAGAAGAATTTTTTCTAATTGGGGATTGGGGGAAGATATGATTCACACCGTACGGCGCACGCAATAGCATATATTTTGCCATCTCTTTTGTAATGTTTCAATTGTTAAATAATTAAACATCTTTTATGCATATATATATACACATATGTTAATAAATTTGATAAGTTTTTTCTACAAAATGGCGTTTGATACATTTAATTCGGCCCACTTATTGCAAAGTAATCATCATTTAGTTTCAACTTTATCATATTGGTCCCTCTGTACTTAACGATCAATAAGAAATTTTTTTAGATTTAACGGAATGACGACATATACATATAATTCGATTGACGAGAACGGCGATTATTCGATCATCAAGAAATTTTGATTTATTTACATGGAAAAATTTAATTGACTAACAAGAAACTGTGATACATTCAATACGAATATATTAATCGTTCTCAATCGGTAATTCTTACAAGAATTCTAATTCGTCCGTTTTTTTAAAGACATACTGGTTGAATCAATCAAATTTACAATTAACGTAATAACAGTCTTTTTTCAATGTGATTTTACGGAAAATGGTTTTTTTGGCCAGCAATAATAATAGATAGATAAACAGTTTTTTTCATTACGAACTTTAGAATGGAATCCTAAGCCTTAAAAATATTAATAGAATGGAGACAATAAATAATAAATGCTGCATTATATTTTTCATTATAACGTTTGTCATCTCGGTCCCATTTTCCCCATTCCAAGCAATGCGCGATGTTTGGAATGGAGGAAACGGTATCATTGTTATAGACAAATGTTATAATGAAAAATATCATATAAGTTTTGTAGTGCAACATTATTCGCATTTGATGTAATCAAGCTAATTTGGAAGTAATTTCATAAATAAATTATTGAAGCGTAACTTACAGCGGTTTTATAGCGATGTGACTGAGGATGTTATACATTTTATTTCAACGTACCAATTTTTCCTTAAGTCTGGCGTTATTGTAATAATCATTTTCGGTTTCTATGAAGAAAAATACGCAAGAAAACGTTGGACAAAAACGATCCCCAAGCAGTGGCGAAATTCTCGGAACTTTCTATCCTCCTTTAGTAGCGCCACAGCATTTGTGCAATGATATTAATTACGTCATACGGCCTGTTCAAACTTCTCTTTGTGTCTTTGAGTGCGTTCCGAGTTACGCATGAAGCGCATAATGCATCATTTATCCTTGTCGTCCACCAAATAATAAATAAGAATCTGGAGACACAATAGTGTCTCGGCGCTAAGCCAAGCGACAC
>NW_017257429.1:11191-11515 GCF_001594055.1 Mycetomoellerius zeteki | reverse complement strand
ATATATATGTCATCATATATATACATACAATTTGACGCGCGCGTGGTTTAAAAATACGATGTGACGCACACTATTATTAATTAAATTATTAGTCGGCGCAAATTATTAATTAAAATTAAAATGAAATATTAATTAAAATTGAAATGAAATATCGAGATTGTCGTTGAAAATCTAGGTATTTACGTCGAGGAAGAGGATGTTCACCGTCGAGGAATTAAGCGTCTAGGTGTTCGTCGTCGAGGAATTAAGCGTCTAGATGTTTGTCGTCGAGGAAGTTTGTGTCTATACGTTCGCCGTCGAGGAAATGGGTGTCTAGGTGTTCGC
>NW_017257429.1:10031-11011 GCF_001594055.1 Mycetomoellerius zeteki | reverse complement strand
CGGGGAAATGAGTGTCTAGGTATTCGCCGTCGAGGAAATGGGTGTCTAGGTTATACTATATTGATACCTAATATCATAAAACCTAAATGATAAGTGATGCTTCCTATTTGATGACAAGTTGATACAAGTGTTGTTCTATCTTTGTCACTTTCTGAATGTCAAGAAGGTTTTTATATAAAAGGTTTGATATTAACAACAAGCGCCTAGATAAATTTTATCAAATCAAAAAGTAAAATCCAAGTGGAACTATCTTTATCAATTTATGTGATCACCGCGTCACAGGTCACGTCATTGGCAGGCTGTGTTACCTAACCCTATCCAAGTAAATAATGTACTCTATTTAACAACTGATTTATTCTTACACTTCATAATAACCACAAAAATATTTATAAAATATAGTTGAAGACATTATTTAGAATATTATATGCGTTATGATCGAGATGTTATCAGGAGTTGACACCGTTGCTTTAGAGGAAAAGAGAGGAACATACACAACGATAGCTCTTTGTCGCACAGTTTCTCTGTCAACTAGTTAGCTTCATGCCAGATATCAAATGCTCGGTCTAGGTATAACAAAAATATTTATAAAATATGTGTATATTTTATATTGAAGACATTATTTAGAATATTATATGCGTTATGATCGAGATGTCATCAGGAGTGGACACCGTTGCTTTAGAGGAAAAGAGAGGAACTTACACAACGATAGCTCTTTGTCGCACAGTTTCTCTGTCAA
Source organism: Mycetomoellerius zeteki (assembly GCF_001594055.1). NCBI lineage: Eukaryota > Metazoa > Arthropoda > Insecta > Hymenoptera > Formicidae > Mycetomoellerius > Mycetomoellerius zeteki. The sequence continues at coordinate 10,275 of NW_017257429.1, read as the reverse complement.
CTAGTTAGCTTCATGCCAGATCGAATGCTCGATCTAGGTATAAAAATTCTATCTATCAAATTAAAAAATCAAACACAAATGGTACTGTTTCTTGTTATTTACTTAATAACTCTAATGATATGTATCATTCGTATAAAAGATTTAATATCAACAATTGGCGCCAAGTTAAATTCCATGTAATTCGGACTTTAATTGTGTACAAACTTACCTTTTTAAGAAAAAGGTAAAAAAAGCGCTAAGCGTG
>NW_017257429.1:1714-9983 GCF_001594055.1 Mycetomoellerius zeteki | reverse complement strand
AAATTCTGTTAATTTAATTAAATTTATCAAAATTTTATGTATTATTCGTAAAAAAGATTTGATAGCCAAATTAAATAATAAATATTAATCTAATATGTATTATTTGTACAAACGATTTGATATCAACAACTGTGGCGCCAAGTTAAATTCTACTACAAAATAAAAAGTAAAACCTAAGTGATACTATCTTTTGTAGTAGTATTGTAATATCGAGCGAGGAAACCTTCCTTCTCGCGGTCAAAGTTCGCGGGTAGGTGCGATTGTCGCGACGTGACAACTAGCGTGCGGGCTGATTGGCGTGTGACCGCGGGGCATCCAATAGGAGGTCCTGCGGGAGAGAAGGACGAGGGAGAAGGATCAGAATCGATAACGGCGTTGATGAAGGAAGGTCTCGCGTCTCTAATAAAGTCTTTTCCACATTTATGTATTTGTGTTTTTATGTGCCTTATGGTTTATGCGACTACATTAATTTCAGAAGTGGGATTAGACTCGCGATACGACTCGCGACCTGACTTACGATCAAACTATCAGACGGATTATTAAGTTTGTGTGTGATTCAAGACTTTAGTAAGAGTGGCGAGTGAACGTTAAGAATGGCGGACGAAAACTTTACGTTCGCGCAACTAAAGGCGACTCTTAAGCAGCTCAATTTGCCTATAGCAGGCGACAAGGCAACGCTGAAGAAGAGATTGTATAGTCACGATCCCAGTGGAGCGTGGAGAGAACGCGCAAGGAATATGTGTGTTGAGGATCGACAACAGACAGGTCAGGAAGACGAGTCTGACTATGAACTTCCGGGAGCCGTAGGAGGACAAGCGTATACGACACGCGAAAACTCGAGACTCGATCCGATTGAGAGGGAAATGGTGAGCAATCTCGCTAGAGATCTAGAGCGCACGAGGCGCGAGAATGAGATCATGCAGCGACGCTTAGAAGAGTTACGGCGCGAGAGGGATATGGCGGCCGGAAGAATATCGGTGCCGAGCGCGGCAAACCACGCGCCATCTTCGATGCCACGACCCACTATTTCCGCGCTTGGGGAACTGCTAAGCGAATTTACGGGAACAGAAGGTATATTTGAGAATTGGAGAAAGCAGCTCGAACTCATTCGTGCCACATACAGTCTAGATGACAATAATACACGCATTTTGATAGGCATGAAGTTGAAACGAAGAGCTTTACAATGGTTCCACTCGAAATCAAAACACTTGGAGATGCCGGTACGTGAATTGTTAAACGAAATGAAGAAGATGTTCGATCATCGGCCGTCGAAAATGGAATTACGTCGGCGGTTTGAAAAAAGAAACTGGCGCCACGATGAATCTTTCGCTGACTACTATTATGATAAGGTGATACTGGCAGGTAAAGTGCCGGTCGATGAAGACGATCTTAGATGATCTGATTGCACGAGGTATTATTCGTCCTAGTTCTTCGGAATATGCTTCAAGAACCGTCCTAGTGCGGAAAAAGGATGGAAGCATAAGAATGTGTGTAGACTATCGCACTCTAAACAGAGTCACTGCGCGAGACAATTATCCGTTGCCAATAATAGAAGAGCAGATTGACGCGTTGCAAGGAAAGCGCTATTTTACGTCGTTAGATTTAAAAGATGGATTTCATCATATCTATCTTGATAAAGACAGCATAAAGTATACAGCTTTTATTACGCCTTTCGGTCAGTATGAGTATGTAAAAATGCCGTTTGGACTTAAAAATGCGCCAGCGCGATTCCAACGTTTTGTTAACGAAATTTTGCATGACTTAATGAGAAATGGAGATGTTATCGCTTATATGGATGATTTTCTTGTTGCAACGGAAACTCGGGAAAAGCATTTAGAGGTACTCGATTGCGTTTTTAAGTTATTAGTAGAAAACAAGCTCGAATTGCGGTTAAGTAAATGTCGTTTCTTATATGAAGAGATCGAATTTTTAGGATATATAATCTCAGCAGAGGGCGTACGACCGAATGAATCGGGAATAACAGCGATTAAGGAATTTCCGACCCCCAAGTGTGTCCGAGATATTCAGAGCTTCCTTGGGTTGTGTTCATATTTTAGAAAATTCATAAAGAACTTTTCGCTAATTGCCGGGCCCTTATACGATTTAACGAAAAAGGGAACTGTATTTGAGTTTGGATTGAAGCAAAAGGACGCGTTTGATCTTTTAAAGAATAAATTGATGTCAACACCGATTATGTCTATATATAGTCCAGGTGACGAAACGGAGCTTCATTGCGACGCAAGTTCGAAGAGTTTTGAAGCGGTTTTGCTGCAGCGTAAGCCAGATAAGAAATTCCACCAGATTTTCTATTTTTCCAAAAAAACAACCGAAGTCGAATCACGGTATCACAGTTATGAACTCGAAACGCTTGCGATAATATACGCCCTGAGAAGATTTCGAATATATTTACAGGGTATTCCTTTTAAAATAATCACCGATTGTAACGCACTAGTTATGACCCTGAATAAAAAGGACATCAATCCGAGAATTGCGCGTTGGGCCTTAGAATTACAGAATTTTGAATATTCCACGGAGCATAGGCCGGGAAAGAGGATGCAACATGTAGATGCATTGAGCAGAGCGAACAGTATCCTAATAGTTGAACCTAACACATTTGAATTTGAATTGTCTGCCTGTCAAATGCAGGATCCGATTATTAAAGAATTAAGGACACGCTTGGAGAAGGAGCAAGATAGCTTCAAGTTTTATTTTTTGTTCCGCGGGCGATGGAGCAAGATCTGCTTCATAGGTATCATAACGATTTCGGACATTTCGGAGCGGATAAAACTGTAGCGCTATTATTAATAACATACTGGTTTCCGCATATGAGAACTAAAGTTCACGAACACATTAGGAATTGTACGAAGTGCATCGCTTTTTCAAAACCGTCAGGAAAAGCGGAGGGATTCCTGCACAGTATACCAAAAGGGAACCTACCCTTCGAGACCATACATGTCGACCACTTTGGTCCCGTAGATAAAATGCATGCGTCGAAGAAACATGTACTATTAGTCGTCGATGCGTTCACTAAATTTGTTAAACTATATGCGGTAAAAACTACGACTTCCAACGAGACAATCCGATGTCTCAAAAATTATTTCAGCGCTTATAGTAAACCGAAAACTTTGGTGTCAGATCGAGGGACTAGTTTCACTTCAAAGGAATTCGAAGAGTTTATGGAGGAGACGAATATGACTCATGTGAAGATAGCGACCGCATCGCCTCAAGCGAATGGACAAGTTGAGCGATACAACCGAATGTTAGCGCCAGCGTTAGGGAAACTATACGACGGGAAAGATTGGCATAAATCGTTGGGGAAAATTGAATTTGCGATGAACAATACTCTAAGTCGGGTAACGGGTGAAACACCTAGTCGATTGCTTTTTGGCGTACCCCAGCGGGGTCAAATAATCGATGTATTAAGAGAATATGTAGAGGAACAGAATGACTCCGGTGAAAGAGACTTAGTACGAATGCGAGATAATGCGGCCGAGAAAATTAAGAAAACGCGCGAGTATAGCGAGCGATATGTGAATCGAAAGCGAAAACCGGCGCGAGAATATTGTGAGGGCGATCTAGTTGGAGTACGGAATTTCGAGACTACCGGCGGCAAACTAGCACCGGCTTATCGGGGTCCTTATACTGTTATTCGTAAATTAAGGAATGACCGATATGTTGTGACTGATCTTGAAGGATGCCAAATATCGCAGCGCCCATATCAAGGTACTTGGGAAGCGGCTAACATGAAACCTTGGCGGGATAAATCATCGGAAGAAATACTGTCGGAAAGCGACTCGGAAAGCGAAGATGAAAAGTGTGACGGAATGCAGAGCGAAAGCGGCCGGGACGGCCTTATGTCAGAACGGCCGAAACTGTAGTAGTATTGTAATATCGAGCGAGGAAACCTTCCTTCTCGCGGTCAAAGTTCGCGGGTAGGTGCGATTGTCGCGACGTGACAACTAGCAGCGTGCGGGCTGATTGGAGCGTGTGACCGCGGGGCACCCAATAGGTCCTGCGGGAAAGGGGGACGAGGGAGAAGGATCAGAATCGATAACGGCGTTGATGAAGGAAGGTCTCGCGTCTCTAATAAAGTCTTTTCCACATTTATGTATTTGTGTTTTTATGTGCCTTATGGTTTATGCGACTACACTTTATTATTTACTTAATCCAAATGGTACTGTCTTTAATTTTTATACAATGAAAAAATTTAATTTAAATAGTAAAATTTTTCATGTAAAAACACTTGGCGCTGCTAGAACTCGATATAATAACATGATAGTATAGTAGTAAAATACGTAATAAGTATTTACATGAATGTAAATAAAAATAAGAATATAATATTTAGAAAAATAACATAAATAAGAAGCATATTATTATATTATAATAAGAAAAATCAGAATCATATTAAAAAATATGAATATCTAGAAGAATAAGAAAAATAAAAAGCATCCCCAATGAGAGTCAAAGTATCTAGCATGTGTATATATGTGTATATATGTGTATGTTTTTCTTACTCGATCTAGCAGCGCCAAGTGTTTTTACATGAAAAATTTTACTATTTAAATTAAATTTTTTCATTGTATAAAAATTAAAGACAGTACCATTTGGATTAAGTAAATAATAAAGATAGTACATATCACTTAGGTAAAACGATACATCGTGCGCTTCATGCGTAACTTGGAACGCACACTTTATAAACTTGCCGTGACGCCGCTACAGTGTCGATAATTAGCGTTGATCTATATAAATTGTATATTCATAAACATATGCTCTAAAAACACGTCGATCTACAAAAAGATTAAAATTTATTATCATATAATCCTCGTTTATTTTGGTCAATTTATTTTATGATGCTGTTCTATTAAAAGAGGTCATATTTTACAAATTTTGTTACAATAATGATTAACTAACAATAAAACTAAAAATTATTTAAGGCATAATATTTTCCATGATTACAGTTAAATCGCGGTTAGTAATGCTAAAACTAATAAAAACGCAAAAAATGAATGAGAAAAATTTACCCACCAAGTTTACATTCTTAAAAATCATTTTATCTAACATAGACGCGTTGCTTCTTTTGCATAATCCAAATTTATATAAGTCAGTACCTGTGTCATTCTTGTATTTCATTCAATATATCGAAAACTAAATTTTAACAATGACTTACAAGATAGAAGGCAAATCAATTTAAATCAAATTCTGAAAAATGGATGATAAATGTATAAATTCTGATAATGGATTCTTAATAAATAAATGATTATTCATATCTTATAGGGCCATATGTGAGAAACACGATCTATAAACCTTAAATGATCTGACTGGACCTTAAGTGCTTATATGATATTCTATGTGAATTTATAATACATATATACCACGTATGTAGTCCTTTAAAATGCGCGCTAAAATGATTTTTCGGTCTTAAAATGCAAATTTTATTAAACTATCGCAGTAATATCACGAGTTAAATTAATTAGCAATTTAACAATTTGATGCTTTTTCTGATCTTAGAATGATCTTAATAATGCTGAGTGACATATTAAAATATATAAATAATTAATTCTTAGTGCGAAACATATTGTCTCGATCGGAAGTAGAACCCAGATATATTACATTCCTTATGAGCGTCCTAAGAGATCCGGGTTCGACTCCCAGCCAAGGTAATATTTTTCGCAATAAGAATTAATTACTTACAGATTTTAGTATGTCTCTCAGCATTATTAAGATCGTTTTAAGATTCGAAAAAAGCATCAAATTGTTAAATTGCTGGTCAAAAACTCGTGATGTTACTGTGGTAGTTTATTAGAGTTTGCGTTTCAAGTCTCAATGACTATATTCTTAATTATGGAAAATTCTTAATAAATTATATTATTATTACACGAACAATTTTACCTTTAATTTATAAAAAATATATTCTGTGCATTAACTTCTACATATTATACATAAAATACTTTTTTTATCGAAGTTATTGGCTTCAACTCAAGGCGACACGTCGTTAAAAGTGTGGTAGATAAAAAGCATTCATTAAATACCTTGGAACCTATTATAAAGGCATAACATTGTATGGATGGTTATAGTCATTCATAATCTATCTGTAGAAATACGAATAAAAAAAATTCCATGAGAAGTGAGCAAGCTAATCTAGAACATCTCTATTTATTCTGTCACTTAGTACTTGTAAGTTGATGTGTACATACTTCATCCTCTAATATAAGCACCTTACATAGTATAATTCTCACAAAGTTTCTAGAGGATCTGCCAAAATTACTTCTGAAATTCTTATAAAACGTATTAATACAGGTTTGTGTCTTGTGTATCAAGAATTAATTCAAATTACTTGCCGAAAACATAAAACTATGACAAAGACGCTACAGGCTGCACTGTCACCTTTATTGATCATGGGCTCGTTCTGCAGTTTATGTTTGTTCGAATATCCTTTTGGATATCCTAGGCCATATCTCTCTTATCTCTATTTTTTGGCCATATGGAGCTGCCTTACATACTACTTTTACTATCCATTCTTCTCCATTGCTAGATATTGTAATATTCTGTGATTCTACCATAATATTGATCACCGCGATTACATCGATACTTATTAGCCTTTTTTATTTTAAGGTAACAATTTTTCAATGTACTCATAGTCCCTAATATTACTTGATCTTTCTTTAAAGTTTCTTATCTTTTCTTTAATCATTATTTTCATTGAGAACGTTAAAGGCGTCTTGATCATATAATTATAAGCAAATACAAAAAACTTCGCACAAATTTTACGGAAAATCGATATCGATCAGATTACTTCAAATTTTAATATTTTTAAGCTCATGTAAAACTGATTAAAAGTCCTCATGAGCAAAAACCTCTAAATGCTTTAGATTTTGTTACAGGATCTTTTAAAGATCATCAAATCTCATACGGAAGAATAGTCAAAATAATCGAAATAGCTTTTGTATTAACATTAGTTGGGAATACTGTATAAGACATCATGGATATATACTGTATATCTATGTGTCACGGAAAAATTTGTCGGACATAATAGATCCGTTCTTCTGTACAGAAGGAAGGGAGAGGAACAAAGATAAACTGCTGCAAAAGTTCAGCCAAAAAGAACAGATCTAATATCACGAAACAATTATTATATTTTTCAATATTTCAAAAAATATTATTACAGTATAAAACATCCTGAAAAAGCTGGATGAAGTTTGGAACGTTCTTGGAGCGATTTTTCAAAACAGTTTGGCCCGTTTTTCCTTTGGCACAGAGTTACATTTGCCTGCCAGACAACCAATAGAAAACACACCGATCGAATACATGCGTCGGAAGGCATTCTTATTGGCGAAAAACTACCCTTTTCAACGCATCTCAAAGGAATGAAACGCCTGTCGCGTCCATGCCATTCATTCTGTATAATTCTGAGAAGGGACGCAAAACTAAAATCATAAACATAGTATTGATAGATATACAAGTGCAGAAAAAAAGATTTATTTCGATCTTTTGTACTTATTCATAACAAATATGAAAATTTTCTGAAAATCCTAGAGTAAAGAATAAGGCATATGAAGGATGATTGCCCGTGAAGAATTTTAATCAGCTTGACGTGGGATACAAATTAAATATTAAAATTTAATGCAATTTGACCGAAACTGATTTTTCATAAGATTTGTGCGGGGGGATCGAGCTATATATAAAAAGTTTTTAAATAAATCAATTTTAATTTTAGTTCATATTATTATTTACTGTAAACGAAATATGTTTTGTAAAATTAATATTTGTATTTATATTACTCTCCCAAATTATTGTCCTTAACATATCATTTAAATCTTATGTTTCAAATATTTATCTTTATTATAACTTGTTTATCTATCACATTTCTTATACACATTGCAATAACAATTTCTATTCAAATATAAAATTTCCTTTTGTGGCCCGCATAATCGATTAATATGATTTTTTAAAGGCATTGAAAATGTGCTTACATGAACTTTCCTTAGTGGACGACACAATGGAAACATTCGGTGCGCCAAAGAAATACCAACGGCTGCGTAAATGGATAAGTCGAATAATGATTGGATGGATTGTATACATTTTTTATACCTTAATAGCAATGTATTTTTACCTTTTTCTTCTTTATCAGAAATCCCCAGATCTCTTTAATTATTTTGTAATATTTTTGTTATATTATCCGGAATATACAGGGTGAGTCATTTTAATCTATGGACCCGAATATCTTCCAAATTACGGTATCTACAAAAAAATGGTTTAGATAAAAGTTGAC
>NW_017257429.1:0-1262 GCF_001594055.1 Mycetomoellerius zeteki | reverse complement strand
CTTGAAATGACCTTCAAAATTGACCTCAAGGTCAAAACTAATGGTACAATTAAATGACCCCCTTTGTCCTGGTCAACTTTTATCTAAACCATTTTTTTGTAGATACCGTAATTTGGAAGATATTCGGGTCCATAGATTAAAATGACTCACCCTATATACATATCTTAAATGCTCTAATTTGGGGAACTATCCTTGGGTTAGTATATATGTAAACATTTATTTAAGCTACTTTTTATTGACAGTGTGTAAAAATGTTTATAATCTGAAATATTTAAAGATTTTTTAAACTATTTAAGTATCGTAACTTCATATAACATTTTATCAGCATTAACACTGATATTATAAAAATGACATAAGATAATATAAATGACAAAAGTTTATTCTGTTCTACATATATAACAAATATGCAATATATTAAAACATAAAAAAAATAAATAACAAAATTCGAATTTAGTCTGACTTTGATTAATTATTAATGTAATTAAAATATACGTATATAATGTACATATCTTAATTCTGATGAAGAACATAACTGAACCTCTTTAATTCAATTCAGATACATAAGCTCCAGATTTCATCACGTCAGTGATTGCTTATATAAACTCTACTTTGCTCTTTTCGAAAATAATGCCGATTATAGAAGTCGACAATACAAATCGATTTTCGTGTGTAAACGGATAACAGGGGCTCGCAAACAATATATTTGGAATATAATGTAATTTTCAAAAAATATTACACCCATGCGTCCGCATGTATGTATGTATGTATTTATACAGTGTACCTCATTTTAATTTTTTCATCATAGTATACAGAGTGTCCCATAACTCACCTGACAACGCTCGTGGGCAGGTAGAGCGGACTAAACTGAGTCGAAAAGTTCTCTACCATTTTACAATATTCGCAGTAGTTAACAAGATATTATTAAAAATGGCCGAATATTGGTATTCAATAATTTCTTTCTCAAATATTATTAATTTTACAGAAAAACTGTAAGAAACAAAAGTTGTTTATTTTCTTCTCATAAAGTTCTGAGAATTTTTTCAGAATTTTTTAATACCATAATTTCTCATGATGGTAAAAATAAGAAAATGCAGTACTTAAAAATTGATAAAAAATTCTAAAAAAATTAGAAATCCATGAGAACAAAATAAACAATTTTTGTCTCTTGCAGTTTTTTTGTAAAATTGATAGCATTAGAAAAAAATTATTTATGTCTAATATATAAGGTACCTAATCCGAATAAGGCCCAGGCACTAAATAAG
>NW_017257428.1:1689661-1725869 GCF_001594055.1 Mycetomoellerius zeteki | reverse complement strand
GTATATAGTTATGTAATATAATTTTTTAGATTCTATGTTATCCCGCGGTTATAGGATATCGAGTTTTATTTAAAATTTAGAAAAATTCAGTATACATGCGCGTTGTTTTAAAAAAATATTTGGAATAATTTAGTAAATGTTTTATCGCACAGAAATATAAATTTTAGCATTACTATCGCCGCTAAAATCGCAACTTCGCTTAATTGTTTCTTTTCGAATTTTAGTTTTTAAAGAGTCGATCATGTACCTTAAAATGAAATGAAAATTACAAATGTGATCAAATTCACTAGAATATTTATAATTTCATTGGTCAACATCTAATGAATTCGCAAACACTTTTGTAATTTTCATCCCATTTCAAGATACACAATTGACGTCCTGATTTGTCTATACAAATATTTCGCGTTTCCCAAGCAAGAGGGTAAATTTATCATGTATTACATAGCGATCCCGTCGATCTCCCCAAACATTTAGCGCTTTGGAGCCCGACTCTCCGATAAAGCACTATATCATCCCCATATCTCAAAGCTTAATCCCACCCCTCACATTTTCACGGCGGCATATCGGTCGAAAGGAGATCGTCGTGTCGATCGTATCGATCTTCGATCCCCGTAACGTAACTCGTCATCGCCGTAACGTTTATTCCGGAATTTAAATCGCTGTCTGCGCGCATGTCATACGTAAGGGGACGGCGGCGGTGTTATGTGTGCATTTGTGCACGCGAGACGGGTGCGGGAGTTCGATATCGGCGCTCAAGAGATCGTTCCGCGACGAAATTTATTCTAGTCATAAAAACCGCGATAGCGAAATGCGCGATCGTAAGTGCAAGTATATATGTACGAGGTGCGGACCGGTTGATACGACGCCCTTCGTCTGTCATTATTTTATTTTTCTGACTTCTGAATACTATTTTCGGACGTGGTAGAACCTATGTGTAGAAGAAGAGCTCACCGATACCGACGTATCGCTTTGTTTGTAGACAATATTTCTCAAAAAGCTAAAAATAAAACTTTAGAAACATAAATACAAACTAAAAAGTGTCTTCTATTAGATAATGTAGCAATTTTTATAATTTTTGCAATTTTACAATAATTAACTTTTTTATAAGATAAACAAAAATGAGCGTCTGACAAAATGGGCCTCAAAATTGACACAGTTATAGATAGTAATGTCACATATTCCTACTCTTTTTCTTTCACAGGAATTATTTGTGCAAAATATCTACAAGCGAATGTAAATAAGATTTTCTAGAATTTTTTTACGTTTATGTCCTTCATTTTTTATTCATTTATATGCATACTTTATTCCGTTCTGCAAAATGCAAACATAACGCGACATAAAATTTGATACAACATAAAATCCACGTTGGATATTCTTTAATGTTTAATAAAAAGTATTTTTAATTTTTAATACACTGGAAAAAATCTGACTGCATTAACTGGAGTTTTAGTTAGAAATGGAAAAATCAAAATTTTTTGTTTGAATTTATTATAATTCTAGTTGCCGAGATAATCAGAAATCTGATTGATATAATCATCAGAATCTTCTTGGTCCATTTTCATTGAAGTATGAGACAATGTTATTTCACTAATTTCGTTAGTTTCTTGCTTTGAGGGTTTTATAAATAAATAAATATATGATTGCCTTCAGCTCCAATAGGACTATTTGACGCTATAACGCACAAAATTATAAAGATTAAGTTAGCATATGGTCTGTTTTACAGATAGAGATATATCTTATATATCTCTATTCTATATTTAAAACCATATGTTATTATAAAAATGAAAAAGAAAAAAATATAAATAAAATTAATTTAGGAAACTACAAATATGTAAAACAATGTAATGTTATCAATAATATAGCCACTATTATTTAAACTACACAATTTGCAAAAGAAAATTTACAAATTTTACAAATGCAAAAATAAGGATTTTATTTTTACATTTGTAGAATTTGTTTTTAGTTGATTTTGTATAGAAACAAACCATAAATATATGAAGTATGAGTTTTTACTTCTTTAATTATTTCTCAGTTTAACATGCGTAAAGACAATCAAGCTCGAATTCTTTCAATACTTGCGCAAATGTTTTATGTTATTTTCTTACATATTACGATGACCGACGTATTCTAGTTCTTATTATCTAATGAAAATCAGAACTGTTTAAACACATAAAAAAATAATTTACTAAACAAAAACATTTACTTGATTTCAATATCGAAAGCGCATCCAGACAAGAGCACGCATCAGAAAATCGTTACGGAATTATCTGAAGTATCGATCGTTTTTGACGTTTGTAGGCGCTAATGGTAATGTAATCAGCCACGTGATTTTGCAGAGATGCTTGGAGGATTTCGTTCGGCTGCAAACAAGATCGATTCAAAATTGGTAATTAGATTTTAATACTATTACAAGATTTGATAAAAATAAAAACAGAATCATTATAAGATATCAGTGTCAAACTCCAAAAAAAGTTTCAAGCGGAGTTTCAGTAATATCCATCTTGGGGGGATTTATCTTTAATTCTATCGGATATAGACCGGCATTAAAAATTAAATTAAAGCAGATTGGAACTTTTATGTCTATCCCCTCTGATTCACATTATGTATATTATTTTCAAAATTTAAATAAAATTATCTAAAAAGGAATGGAAGAAATTAAATATAAAAAATTTAATAGCAACAGTTTTAATCTCTCAAATTTAAATATATTTAGAAAAATATGAAGTAGTAAAAACTTATGAGAAAGAATAACATTTTATAACATGTTTTTCTAAGAAAGACTGCATATTAAACAAACAAATCTTTAACATTTTTGTTAAAACAAAATATAAGATTTTTTTATGGAAACTACTGTTAAGGGGATCCTAAAGACGATTAGTCATATTGTAAAACTTATACACAGACGATTTACGTGTCATTGACGTATCACTACATACTACTACATCAATATCTCACGCATACATACACGTAAATTTTCGTACAACAATAACGTTTTAATTAGACGTTTAAGCCCAATTTTAAGAAATCCACGTTTGTTCGTGCAAACTATTAGTGGACTACTATTTCGTAAGTACAGATTGCACAGCTTTTATATGAAGGAAACATTTGTTACGACGTGACAGCTCTAGAGCGTTATATTGAACCAAGAAATGGTAAAGAAAATTGTCAATTTCGAAATTTTTTGTCGTTCTCAGCATAGATTCCACCTCACAGACACATATTAATGCGTAGACACACTTTAATCCTGGAAAAGGATTTTCGAAGAAATGAAAGAGGAGGAAAGTAATTGTTATACAAAAATTATATTTAGTCAGTAATTATACAGACGACTTTAGGATCCCCTTAATAACTATTACAGTTTAAACTTTTTAGTAAACTTTTAACTAATAAAAAAGTTATACGTGATTTAATTACTCGCCTTTAGTTACAAATAAAAGACCCAGTAAATTTAATTGTGAGAAAGGTAAAATATTGAAATGGAAAAATGGAAATCAAAGTTTGATTTGATAAAAATATCTCCGCGCAAAAATAGACAAGTCTGCTCTTTGTAACAATTATTTGTATTTTTCGTAACTATGTTTTTTGTAAAAGTCGTCATTCACTAAAGTGACAACCAAGTGCCTCGATAACAACAGTACTATGTTGAGGGCCTGTTGCAGTGAATTTTTCCAATGTTTTGGCATTTATATAGAACAAATATCGACTTTATATTGGAAAACTTGTCGGCAGAGAGATTCTCTAGTGTTGTTATCTTTCGGCATTCGACAGTACAGATTTAAATCATTCTAGTGACGATTTCTTCCAATACAGCTATGTATAGGATGTTCAAAAAATATTGCCTTCGTTTAAGTTCTTTGAATAACTAAAAATTGAATTTTTCATAATCAAAAAAATTGATTGTGCTTTTCACAGTTTTTCCTTTTTCGATATTAAATATATATTTTTGAGTGCGGTCCACTTGCTGCTACAAATACTTCTAAGCGTTTTATTGACCAGTCAATATTTTTGACCAAAAAATATTTCAAAAACATCTATAGCCTCAATAACCTTTATAACATTAAATTATATAAATATATATCTTATTAAATATATTTTTTGTGACATTAAATAATATACATTTTTATTAGAAAAAAAAATTTATTTTTAAAAATTACTTAATTTTAAAAAATTAACAATTATAATTATTAACATATATAATTATTAATTAAAGAAATCTGTTCATCTCTTTTATTGTAGCGAAATATTTAAACTTAATCACTTACAGAATTATCAATGTTTAAATGTTGGTGAAAAAAAATCATCCTTTCAAATTGATCCATTAGTATTTACAGTTTTTATTATACGATAGTTATTATTTATTTACAGTATAAATTATTTACAGTTTTTAAAATGTTTATTAGCATCAATATTATTAAATTGCTTGTCAACTTAATTTGCAATATTACTAAATAGTTCTATGATGCGTTTTTCAAGATCAACGATGATTTCGGTGCGCAGTTTGTAAAATTGGATATGTATATAAAATTCACACTAATATATTTAAGTACTAATTGTAAGATCCAGCTCATATCGTATAGATTGTCGTTATTTAGTTATATTATTTATTTAGTATTAGAGTATTTCTTAGTTAAAAACAAAAGCACAGATAGAATTGTTGTTATATGGAAAGAACGGTTTTTTAAAATATCCAAAAATGTAATTAGATACAAATTTGAAAACAGCTTTATTAGACAATTAATATAATTATATAAGAAATTCAAGCATGATGAGCAATACTGCAAAAAGTTTTAACATTTTAGCAGCTAGCTTGAATATCCTATATAATTATCTTTATGGTCCAATAAAATTATTTTCAAATCTGTATCTAGCTAAATTTTTAGATACTTCAGCAAAACTATATACGACTTTTATGCGCATTTAATAATCTCTCTTCGTTTTGTCTTGTAAGAAAAACATAAAGTTTACACAGAAAAATTACTAAAATAAGAGCGATCTCTGTCGAGGATTTCGTTTTTAAACCGGATTTCAAACAGACGCAATTCTCCAGAAAGCCGGAGCTGTATACATTTTCGCGTTAAACGTTGTTTGTAAAAGAGATATTCGATTCGTAGAATTTGTAATTTATCTGCTATCGCGCATTGCACGCGGCGTCGCCTCCGTACAGGACGCGGCTTATCCTTCGTATCGGCGTCCCTCTAATCCAGCGAGCGCCTTAATTCCTGCAAGGACGAAGTTGCCCTTATTGTCTTCGTCCTTTATTGAGAAAGTAAGCTGTTTATCGGCAGCTAGCAGCGTTCCTTGTAATTTCGACATCCGACATTTGAAATTGCGATTTTGCTGGACAGACTGGGGCGGGATAACTTCCCAGTGGATATCCGGCACTTGGCGAACACCAATATCACTTGCGTCGACACGAAACTAATTTTACAGCATTCTTCATCCTTATTATATAATCTTATCCCATTGGTAGTTTATTATATTTATTGCAGTATATATTTACCCTTTTTGTAGGTTGAACTTAATATGTAAGTAAAGTGAGTTAGAAAAAAACAAATAAAAATTGTATCCTTTAACTAATTTCTCAAATGAATACTGCTCTAATAAAATCTTTATTTGAATTATAATGTTGAATGTTTTGAAAAAATTAATTTGATTTTAGAAGTCTGTTATTAGCAGTAAAATGAAGAAATTTTTTATGCTAAATTATACATGGAAAAAAGTTTTGTCAAAGTATACTGAAAAAAATGCATGTAATTTTACATAGAAATTACATGTATATGACTGGAAAATTATCTAAATTACATAAATATGCTTGGAAGTTTATTGGAAATTGTAAATTTCCAATCATATTTAGGCAATTTTCCAGTCATAAACATGTAATTTTTATGTAAAATTACATGCATTTGTTTCAGTGTATCTAAAAATTTATCTAGATACAGATTTATAAAAATAATTTTGCTTGAACTATCAAAATAATTATGTAGGATGCTTGAATTTGTTGCTAGAATATATTTCAAATACATACAATATTTTTGCAGTATTACTTATCATACTTGAGATTCCTACCTAATTATTTTGATGATCCAAAATTATTTTCAGATCTGTATCTAGCTAAATTTTTAGACTTTTGTCGAAAAAGGATTTACTTCGACAAAATCCTTTTTCGACAAAAACTATCCCTTCCGTGTAATAAATAGTTTACAATATAGATTCAATAAAAAGAGCGAGAGATTTGATATTATCTCGATCGTCGATCTATCATGGCCGACCTCACATGGTCATTCTCGATTTATCATCGTTCGTCTATCTATCACTCCAGATCGCAATCGTAATTTCGTTCCCAAGAAAGGGCAAGACCCCACGGAAAAATGATTTTCCGGGATAACAAATCCTGCGATTGCGAAGTAAACGAGGTTACGGCTTACAAAGGAAGAGAAGGCAACGGCAGTCATCGTGCCGCTCCTCTTGAAACTAGAGACCGACGGATATCCAATTCGAGCTATCGAAGGTCAAGTCGCCGTGGCACAAATTGCGTTACCGAGATCCTATTTTCCCGGGACTCCGCTGCCCCTTCCGCTATTCTTCCCGATGCAATTTTTCCGCGCCGGATAATAAGTTATTCGATCGCGAATTATCGAATGTTATCAGGCCGTCGATTTCTCACGCGATTCGATTTATCGAGAATGCCTCAGGAAGGATCGAGAATAACATTCGAAAATAATCAAATGATTCTTTCTTTTCACACAATAATCGATTTTTATCCTTCTTGCGTCGCTATCTTACTTTTATTAATAATCGTGGTCTTTTTTAAATTCAGGAAATAAAGTACGTAGCTCGCAGGATTAACGTTTCACGCGCGTTTGCGAAAGGATTGCGAAGAAATTATTCCGATGGAATCGCCAGGCTGCTAAATTTCCGCGAAGTATAATTGAAACGAATTAAGATGCGGGGAAGATAAATGAAATCAGGTAACCCACCGATCTAGATATGGATTTGCTCTTTATAAAGAGACACATTTGATCCTAAATGCAAAAAAAATATAGCTTTTAATAGTTTAAATAAAATTCCTTTGCTTATATATATCCATCATATCACTTTCAAAAGCATGGAATTTTTTTACCTTTTAAATTACTCGTTTTTAAACAAGATATTTTTAAGCTTTTCATTCTCCACGATCTATTATTAAACATATTTTTCAACAGATATTTTTGACAGATATTTTTTAACATTTTACTTGTTAGCTACGTTTTTATATGGTCTGCTTTTAATTGTTCCATTTTTCAACGTATTCAGTTTGAAACATATATTTTATAAAAATTTGTACACAACACAAGAACTTTTGGTAATTAATCTTTAATGACTTTATCTCACAATCAATGACTCTATTTTTATCAGTAATAATTTTTACTATTAAACTTACCAGCCAGGCGGCCATAGCGTTGGAACATTCGTTCCACGTCAGTCTTGCTACATTGAAATGTATTCAGGTTCCCGACGAAAACGCGTGAATTCACCGCCTGTGGGTCCTGCGAATTGGTCTGGTTGCCCACTTTGCTCATCTTCATCGCCTGAAAACATCAAAGAAAAAAGAAAGTTCAAAATCTAATTTTCTTTCTATTTTAAACAGTAATGAAATGAAAAACGTAAAAAAAGCATCAACATATTTTCACAAAGTCTATAGTTAAAATATATACTATAAAGATCATCCTAGAAAAAAATTTTTAATTTATATAATAAATACATATCTAAAGAATATTTATCCAAGATAGAAATAACTTTCATAGTATAGCGTCAATTAAAAAGAAAAATATTGAAGATAAAAGTTAATCTCACACGAATATCTAAAATAGAATCTCAAACAAATTAAGATGCGATATCAATCTTCGTTATTTAGAAGCACTTAATTTATTTAATTAATTTAACGCAGATATATATTCATTTTCACCTTGTCACATGTTATTTTTTAGAGAGAGTTAGAAAAAGGCTAAAGAAATGAGACAAAGGGAGAATAATGGATTAATTCAATTAATCGGCACAGGCATCGATTAATCCCGTAGAAATAGTCGGTTGCCACTAACGATCTCGTTAGTTTTACGCGTTATTTCGCAAAAGTAGAAAACGAACTGTTGCACAATGGGATTGCGAGGTGTTAATTAATCCACGACGCGCCAATTAGCGATCGCAAATGTCCCTTTGACGCTAGAAAGCTACACATCTCTGCGTATATTGTAATCATCGTTGTCATTACTATTTGTTATCATTTGTTTTATTTTGCTGTATACCCTTTACTTAGATATATATACGAGCAATCTGAACGACGGATTTAGATCTGCATGCACAGAGAGAAAAATGTTTGGTATTTGTAACTATAATTATATATTACCATAATTATGATTATTACTACTATAATAATAATAATAACAGTAACTATATATATAGTTCCAGCAACAAATGTTATAATTGGCAACCTAAAATGACTATAATTATAGTTGTTATAACCATAAAATAGTTGAAATTACCATAAAAATGGTTCAAGTGACTATAATTTTATAGTTATATTTTGGGACAACCATATTTTTAGACAAAATATAACTATAAAATTATAGTCACTTGAACCATTTTTATGGTAATTTCAACTATTTTATGGTTATAACAACTATAATTATAGTCATTTTAGGTTGCCAATTATAACATTTGTTGCTGGAACTATATATATAGTTACTGTGATTATTATTATAGTAGTAATAATCATAATTATAGTAATATATAATTATAATTACAAATACCAAACATTTTTCTCTCTGTGTGTATTGAATTAATCTTAAATGATTAAAATACATCGTATAATCTCTCGCAACACCTAATATATAGCTATATATCTATATTGAATTTAACCTATTAATGCATTTAATGATGTATGCGCGTACGCGCCATATATATCATCTTATCGCAATGCTTAAGACGGATATAACCATATCGAATTCAATTTAAAGGAAACTGAATATACATACAATTAAGATCACAGCAAAGCCATTGCGCATAATCCAGTATATCACTTAAGAGCTTAAACAATATTGAATTGACATTTATCGGTAATAATAATTGACGGAATAATTATCATGGATCATGCGGCATGGACGTGCGGATTTTTCAGCTAGGTCTTCAATAAGTATTCCACGTTATTTTTACAACACATCGCGTATAACTTCGCTGTCGCTCGTCGCACGAATCCAATTTGTAACTTTGATTGCTTGCGACGGAAAAGTTTATCGGGAGATCATCAAAAAGCTCGCATCACCGATAAACGAGAAACGATTATCGATTTCACAGGTGTATCAGGACGGCGATTGACACCGGCACGACGCCAATATATACATGTATTTATTAAAGAGTTGTTCTCCATAAATATCGACAGTTATACGACGGGATAGCCCAGAGGTTGGGGCCGATATTGGCTTGCACGTCAAAATTAGTAATCGACGCGTCGGCGAATTTAATCGACGAAGAATCGTCGTTTCGCTTCCGATTTTACGACGCGGAAGTGAATGCGGTAATGTTAGCCACGATTAAAGCAATAGCGGATGTTTCTAAAATGTCTGATCAAACCTTATCATCATAAAACTTAATCAGTTGATTATTTCGATGTCATAAACATAAGTCATTAAAAGCATTCTTTCTGATTAGATATTAAAAGTTGCGTCAAATAAATTGATAATTCCAAGATTTAATTATTGTTAAATAAAGTAGCTATTTGTGATTACTGAAGAATGAAAAATATCACAAGATAACGTTACTGTTAGCTGTTTCACTATTGAAGAAATTAAGGTTATTTAAATTTGTAGCGTGCGATAATCCCAATCACCTCAGCACTTGGCAATGATTCTCGTGGCGGATTTCTAATTACGTTCTAGTTGGACTGGACTAGAATTCAGCTACCACGTCGCCCGTTATTTACGGCGCGAGCTAATCCAAAGGTATGCCCACTATTTGAAACGCTAATTGTTCTTACGTATTTCTTACACAAATAATCATGAAAGCATATTTTCTCAAAGTAGAACCATATTAAATTGTGATTTGGAAACTATAGAAATTTATTCTTTCTCCTTTTGAAATAATTATTTTACGAATAGAATTTTATTTTATCCAGATATTTATTGTAATACACATTTTATTAAATTAAATGTAGAAAACAGCTTTTGTAAATATTTGTTAATCAATATTTATTTTTATTTTGTTTTGATTGTAACTGGCAATACTGTATAACTTTTTCGCGCTCTCTCCGCAACTCATAATAAAATGGAATTGATAGAAATGATTTGTTTTATTCGTTTGCAGAATTTTTCTCTCATTTATCCAAAAATACAAATATATGATATACAATATTCTTTAAAAAAAACTTCTCAACTTGCTATATTATTTTTTTATAATTTATTATCTGATAATTTTTTAATTACAATTTATTATTAATTTATTAACACTTTTTATTAATTTATTAATCGATTTTGTGATATCTATACATAGAGAAGGCTACAAAGGACCCCGCACTAATCCTACATGAAATTGGATCTCGGTGAAATCAAATGATTTTCTCATATGTTACAGCTTATGATCTGCTAAACAAAACATATAAGTTTTAGCGCAAAAAAATGAATAGTTTTTGTGTTTGATTTACCTAAAGTCATTGACATCTCACCATAAAATACTCAATAATTTGTAAACGACTGACCCAAAATGATTTTTTAAGTGAGACCCCCCACTTTTTCTTTCATTTTCTTATAGTCCTTGTTGAGACCTTTTCAAAACACTATAATTTTATTCATTTTGGGTCAGTCGTTTACAAATTATTGAATATTTTATGGTGAGATGTCAGCGACTTTAGGTGAATTAAACACAAAAACTGTTCATTTTTTTGCGCTAAAGCTTACATGTTTTTTTTTAACAGGTTATAAGCTGTAACATATGAGAAAACCATTTGATTTCACCGAGATCCAATTTTATATAGGATTAGTGCGGGGTCCTTTATATTACGCACAATAATGATCGTTATTATTAGTCAAAAGTAACTTTTTTTCTTAATTTCGTTATAAATGTTTATTTTATATGTGACTTTATTGTATTGTAAAATATCTAAAATTATTATCATATGCTGATTATATAGCTATCATTAATATATTAAAATCAACTCTCGTCTTACGACGACATAAGTTCTGGAAAGGACGAACTTGGAGGATTATTCATAATTTATGTTAAGAAACGAAACAAAAGCTGCAAAAGCTGTCGCATAATTTTATACTACGGACCGTCGAAGTTTAGACGTCTCGATAATTTCCTCTCTTGCGGATTTCCAAGTGGTTTCAACTTCCTCAGCTCTTTAGGTATCCATAGAAACTATGTGCCGCAGATATCGGAATAAAGTATTGACACTAACTGTCTTCAAAATTCGGCAAGTATAGCAAAAAATAATTCATAAATGAATATCATATCGCTTTGAGTCATTTTATATTGTAAATAATTTTATTAAGCTACTTTAGCAACATTAGAAAATTTAATGAATAATCAAAATATTATATATATATATATATCGTGTGAATTTCAAATCATGTGAATCTCTTCTAAGATCCGAATATTCAAATAATAGAAAGGACAGGTGTATTTTGGTTTAGCTAGAATTAAATTGCATCATTGAGGTTTTCGATTAAACCGAATTCTCGATGTATTTGATTCTGTCTTGTGCTTTGTGGTTACGCCATTTCATATCAATAAATCATTACCATAGCGAGCTCATACAATAGAGTATCCAAGCTCTCCGAAAATAGCTAATAACAATGGTTCATAATATATAGATTTGGTTATTAAAAATTAGCTGAGTCAAGCGAACTTCGATTTTTTTTGTAAATCTAAAAAAAATATAGCCCGGGCAAAAAGCGAACGTCCTAGGCAAAGCGAATATTTTTTATTTTCGCTTATCTATCTGAGATAATGCTATGAATCTTTAGCTGTTGAAGGAATAATCGACCGGCGATGAAGGTGCGGCGACGCCATGAAGGTGCAAAACAACATACGATTGCGTTCATTGGTGTTTGACAGAGAAAATTGTGTAAAAGAAATTGTGTTTTCTTGCGATTTTCGCTAAGGTACGTAGCTTAATTATTAGCAGTAATTGTTTCTTAATCAGTGTGAATGATTTTTTATAAGAATTCTCTGTCTTTAAATGTGTATTCGAGGTTAAAATCTTTCACTTGTTGCTTAAACTTATTCTAATTTTCCAAATTCACACCAAGTAGGTTCTTTGGGCAAAGTGAATGGGAGCAAAGCGAATGGCCCATCCTCTTTACCCGGTATGTGATTGCACTGAAAATACTGGAAAGACGGAGAGATAGATCTTTCGATCTTTCGAGCGAACGAAAGACATTATTTATATCTCACTTTTATTTTTTTTCCACAACGCAATATGTGTGTTTTGAAGAATACACCGAGGCCCATCGTCCGAAGATTGGATCCAGTGCAGTTAGTACACCAATGCACTAATGAAGACTGCATTACATATAGAGGATTTAGCAGCTACTTTTATGATGACTGCTGACACAGATTTTGAATTTTTTAATTCCATCCTCATTGCTCGAGTGACCCATCCATTTTGCTTAGGGGGGTGGGGCAAAGCGGATGGTTTCTCTTTTTTTGTTTTCACTAAAAAGACATTTAAATGTTCATTTTTTAATTTATTTTATTTCAAAGTTGATTTCATTAATAGAATTATGAGAATAAAAAAGGTTTTTTATCTTAATTTTAACTGTGTCATTTTTCTTCCTAAATTTTAATACATCTGCTTAGTCCGGGCTTCCCCTATTACTTAATGAAAAAAAATTAGTTTTATATTGTTTATAACATCGATAATCTTACACAATCATATAATTTTATATCGTTTTGATATGTTATAGATTCCACGAATAAGCTCATGCGTATGAAATTGATTTCGCTCGGAACTTTCCGCACGCATGCGCTCGAATAATTAGCACTAATTAGGAAAATTGACGAGCGGAAGACCTTAAATTCTTGGCAAGGGTGCAAGTAAACAATTACGTGCGTTTACTTTGAGCTATTCACTGCAAGATGCGAGCAAATGTGAAACGAGGTGAAAGTTATACAAATGTTTACTCTGGAAGTGAACCGCACAAGTGAGAATGAAGAAGATAGAAATTGAAAGCAGGACAAGAGAGAGAGAGAAGCTTGTGCAAAGGAACTTAAGTGATATCATTCATAAAAGAGAATAGGAAAACTTCGAACGATGACAGCAAGATTTAAAAAATCTGAAATATGATACTTGAATAATACTTCAATATATAACATAAGATATCCGCAATGAGAAATAAGCGTATTTATTTTCGAAATCTCAATATAATAAAGATCTAGCCTTTCAGTTTACAAATTCAGTATTCGCGTGATAACGGTTTATTCAACTCGATTCATAAATAATTATTGTTTCTCTAATAATTCGTAATGTGTGATTATAGATTTACATATTCATAATCTGTATAATTTATAATTACAAAATTACATATTAACATATATCATTCTATAATTAATTTGTAATTTATAATTACGCATTAAATTTAAATATTAATTATTACAATAGGTCTATTCATTGCATATTGCAGGAAGATTTTCCATGATTAAAAATATGTCAAACATTTATTTTACTGATAATTTCTACTCGGTTAAATTGATGTTATCGTACGTGTATCATACTACGTATTCTTGTAATAGTCGATTACATTACATATTTTATATTATTGCTATTGCATTCGGTATGCAATGTAGGGACATGCTTATTATGATTTGACATTAGTCGCATAATCGTATCACATAACACACTCTATACGTATATTCATTTGATATTTGGAGATGCGCTTCATCTCAAAATCAAACATTTATTGTAATTAATTCTAAAATAAATTGTGAGATCTCAATGATATTTTGTAAAAAATAATTTAAAAAATAATAAATGATATAACTCTGTTGCAAATGTTTTACATAGCATATAAAATTATAGATCAAATTTTATCGTATATATATTATAAACACTAAAATAGACTTAATACACTAATTAATAGCGTACTGATTATGCTACACTAAACGTATGAGTATATTGTGTTAAGTAACGCAATATTGTGCAATCAATAATTGATTACATTGTTAGAATCAGCCACAATGCAGCAAAACTTATTCACATACATCGAAACATTTGATTGACATAGTGCATGTATAATAACCCAGTAATAATAATAATGTTAACAATAGTACAAAGAAACCATAAATAAATAATTTTATTTGGGAGTTTATAGATTCAATTGAAACGAACTAGTCTTGTTAACATAATAATGTTAATGCAATAATAAAAAGTGCTAAAACAATAATAAAGAAAGAAGTGGTAATATAAAACCAAAAATAAAACGTTTTATGGACAAAAATTTTTGTTTGTTAATAAAAATGCATGGTACCTATTCATATATTAATTTATATTAATCATATATTGTACTTATTTCACATATTATGCCTACTCCATATCGATCAAACCTCATTAAAATTACCGTTATTAATTAGCATTTATGATATTAAAAGTGTTCCAGATAAAAATTGAGAAAAATTTCAGAATTATTCTGTATATCGTGTAGCTGTTCTACGAACTATTTTTATCAGAAAAGAATAAAGAATAAGAGAAAGATTCGAAGATATTCTTGAGTGTCATCAGCGCAATTGTGGCACGCAAAATTACTTACAATCGCGACGAAATCTAATTATCCACGAACGACCTTGGAGGATTGCCTTGAGCCTCGTTTCGACTTTCGATGTAATCTCGAACTCGCAACGCAATGTTAATTGCGAGGGAGGCAACGTAAATTCAATTCTCCCTGCTGTCTCACCGCGTCGCGACGACCTACGTAGTAAACTTTACGGCGCGAATTAAGAAGCTTATAAAGAACCGTCGAAGTCGCTTGACAATTCTACGCGTATCCCGCAGCAATTGCGGTTTAAAAACCGGAAATTTAGCTTAAGAAACATGTCGTTCTCTTTATCCTATTTTTAATTATATTATTATTATTAATTTTATTTTTAATACTATTATTATTATTTTTAATAATATTACTATTAAAAGTAGAGATAAAGATTTATGTATTACGGACAATTAAATAATGGATGTTTTTTGCAAACACTAGTTTGGGAAATTAATGGGACTGACAAAAAAAACAAAAATTCATTTTTTTTATTAATTTCAATTTTATATATAAATATAAAAGTATTCTCGATAGCAGTCATCACTGAGACAATTCATAACGGTTAATAATATTAGTTAACTTATAATCTTGTTTCTATTGCAGCGTGATTGTTCTGTAAAATGTAATTGCAATTTACGGCAAAACTTAAAAAGCTATTCGGTGAGAAAACTTTCTTAACTGTAATATTTTTCTTCCGAGTAATTCGACAATGTGCAACTTTTGTGAAAATAACATTAGTGAAATATTGAGAAACGCAGAAAAACCGTTTCGCTATCTTTTGTTAGTTTTCCAATTTCATCGTTCAATGAATGTAACGTTATTCCAATAGTCAAATGGGAGACGTCCCATTCTGATGCCAGTTCTATTGTGCTTTTGCTTCATTTATTCGTTAATGCCAATGCTAAGCGGTTCCACGTCCAACGCAAACTTAGCTCCTTGGCAGAGAACAGTTTCACACGCACTGTCTCAGTGACAGCTGACGTTGCATCAACGTTACCGGGTGACTCAACTTGAAAGCAATTCTAGACTTGTTTGTGCATATTTTTCTCATCTTTTTGGCAAATCTCCTTTTGAAGTATTACGAAAAGATTCAGTTGAACCGCGTATTCGTAAAATAGAGATACGTATCACTACTTAAGAAAGTATGTTTATAATAAAGAATGTATAACAAATAATAAAACAGAATATAATCAACTTTTTATTTATTAATTTAACAGTCTCATGAACTCAAACATAAAAAAATAATCAATATTTATTTTTAAAAATTATTTTTTAAAAAGCTAGGTAAAGTAACGGTTTAAAAACAATGAATTTAATTCGTACCAGATTAATTTTAAATCTCGTATTTTAAGATCTGTACAATCTTTCATTGTATAAATATACGTAAACATTTTATCTATTCCCGTACAAAGTTTATGTACCCAAATTTTGCATTGCATACATTGGAGGTGTATCATACTTGGAGATGTATCACACATCTCTTTGTATTCTTTTTAAACAAAACACAATACTAACTTTTCTTTTCATTTCCCTTTATTTTTTTTCTTTTTTTATTGTTTTGTTTTCGGCACTTATTTTTATTTTAGAATTATTCTTAATCTTTTTACTTTTAGCAGATTTTTAGCAGATTTTTAGCTTTTTTTAATTCAGTACTTTCCATTTAACCTCTATGGGTACGAATTAAGTGTACAACACTTTGAAATTAAAATTACGACAAAAGAATACAACGCATATGGTCCTCATTAGAAAAATATTAACAAATGAATACGTTTTCATAAAAAAAATATGTTGGCTAACTTACGGCTTGAATCGACTTGAATTACTGAATTCCGACCTTTCGACAAAAGTACAAATTTAATTAGAAAATGAAAAGAAATTATTTCATCATTACTTTTTGATGGAACGAGCGCGTATAACATTCATTTCTTAGTATACTGAGAGAAATGATTTTATTATAGGAATAAATCAAGGGAAAACAAATGTGATATTTGTTAAGAAAACGATTGATTAGTTACTATTGCAAATTAATTTCTTATTTGTCAATGTAACAAATAATCAATAGTATCGCAAGCAAATGGAAGGCTCATATATACTATATACATAGAAGTCGTAGACGGTCGTAGGGTTTCAAATCGTGAGAAATCGACCAATTCTAGTCAAGTATTCTCACTATATTTGACTGTGATTGGTCAGTTTCTTACATTTAAGACACAATCATCTATGATTTCTATGATGAACAGTCCTAAAGTCTATTCAAAAGATAGGTTAGGTTCTATATAGTTTGCTTCTGTTACTAATAATTGGTTGGTATAGCAGACTAGTAGCAATCACAACAAATCAATTTTGTTGTCACATATTTACCGATCACTTGTTAAAGATACTGGTGGCTTGTTAAATTAACAAAATCCTGTCTCTCAGTGTAGCACAATATGACTACCGTTTACACTTCATACAGTTAAACGTACTGTAAAAAATATTTTTAAATCGAAATTACACGCATGGTACGACTTAGGCACAGGTATGATTTAAACAAGTTTACCCTATACCTATGCAAAACGCACTTTATAAGATTGATATCTCCTGCACCCGTCCGTATGATCTATCGCTCAGGACAATTCATTCAAGGATTCCGCTCACGCTTATGCCGCTTAAGATCCAATTTTTTCACAAGCGGATGCACCATTCACCTTTCCCTCTTCTCCTCTACACTGCGCTTGCATTCGGCTGCGAGTGAATTATTAAAAGTTCACTCAGGGATTCTCGCGAGAGCGGCATTGGCCTACGAAAGGAGGATGATTGCAATCACGTCGGCTCGTAAAGTGATCACCAACACGTTTCCAGCTGCATCCCGATGCGCCGAATTGCAGGCCGAATTGCGGACCACTCTAGAATGCATTGTCTTGGAAGAATTGCGCTTACGCGATAAGTAAGGTACGTCGCGGCGACATGAAATTATCCCTATTCGTATGAAAAAGAGGTTTTTTACGATATTATTTCTCACTAATTGCTTTTTAATTAACTGTTTAATGAATATTATAATGTAACCCATAACGATATTATAAACAGAAAATTATCGAGTAGTGCTGAAAGTTAGAAAATATTAGATGTCTCTGAATAAATAAGTCTCTCTACTGTAAAACTTTGACTTTTATCATTCCTCAAAGTCTGAAAATTATCCAAATCTCAAATGTACGTCATTAAATAACTTCGAAAATATCGTCTAATGAATTCAATAGTTTCCGCTTATCAATTTATATTCCAATTTCCGCGTTCATTTCGAATTTATTATTTACGTATTTAACAACTATTCAACATGTTTAAAATAATTTTTAATTAGAACCTCCTTTAAGGAATATATTTTCAACTGTATATATTTTACTATTAGTAAAATATTCTTCTTAAGTATTTAGCTTTGCGTTGCAAATGCGGCATCATTAATTCGCACGAGCGAACAAGCGTGCGGAATTCCATGACGGGCAAATGCATTAGGATGGTTTTACCGCGGTAATTCGATTTCTTCGCGTCGCAATATACAATCCATCCCTTTCGTCCCTTTCATCCCTCTCGTCCCTTTCATCATCTACCTGATAGTGTCCGCGCCAACGTAATTGCGCCAATTATCGCCCTCCCCCTAAACCCTCTATTTCCAAGTTTTCACATTTCTAAGTTGTAAACTCTAAAGGTAATAAATAACGAAACATTAAAGTAAAGTAATACAATATTCGTATTATTGTATTTTCCTACAGTAATGTCTCGCGATAATAATACAATTCATTTTAGATATCATATTGACATTTGTAATTTGCATATATCAAGTTGTTAAAATATACATCGCATAATTTTGATATGTTAAACAGAGATAGAAACTTCAGAAAAATGTTAAACAACGTTCTTGAGTAAATAGTTTTTAATTTTTCTGAAAACTCACTATGTTATAGCGGGAAATAATTAAAATACTTGAAATAATAACATACTATAAACGACATGAGATAAACTTTGTAGATGAGGATTTAGAAAAATTCACAGGACATTAATAAGGTGCACTCTATGCTCCACAATTTTTACATTTATCTTTTAGTCTACCGTCCACGTAGCAAGAGTGCAAAAGATTTTAGTAGAAAACTTGAAAACAAGTGTAAGCTAAAACTTTCATAGCACCATGTCTCGCATAGTTTCGCACGTAGTCATGCCAAGAAAAAGAGAGAGAAAGAGAGAGAAATAGAAAAAGAGAAAAAGAGAGAGAAAGTGTACTTCAATTTAGAAAAATAATATAGAAAAATAATGAAAAGTGAAGATACTTATTTATTATTTCTAGCAGCCTGTAATGTATTATTCTGTAGAAAATCGACGCATCGAGAACCGTCGACTAACCAAAACTTTTCGTCGCGCGCGAATTTAAGCGACTTAACGGAAAAACAAAGACGAGGATTCCTCATCCTTCTCCCCTCAAAAAAGGAAACTTCCTCGATTCGTTCCGCTTGCGAATCCTTTAATTTCCAAATTGAATTCTGCCAAGGAAACTTTCCTCTTCCGTTTCCGGCTCGCGTAACTCGATTAATCGACCCACTCGAATCTCCGTCGACCTCCAAAAGTCGATCTCTACAAGATTCAAGCATGACGATGCATCGTCAGCTCATTTTCCCTCTTTCTTGATTAATTTCTCCTACTAGCAAAATTCAACGTTGATTTAACGAACTATGAATTTAAAAAGGAGGGACAACTTTCATTTTTTTCATGACCATTCGGGGATCGTTTAATTTCTACATTTTCTTATATGTATATTTTTCTTCATGGTAACCGACAATTATCGTAATAATGACACAGACTTCAGAAAAAATTGGGGTACTTGAAATAAAAATTAAAATCCTTATTCACATCGTTACGAAATAGCTGTCAATTATGACTTAATATATTTTCACCTCGGAACGGCGAATTATTTCAAACGGACGATTTAACACGAATTTTAACAACGAACTTCAGGATTTAAAAAAAAACATGAAAAACGACGCAGACAAAATTTTCGTTTCATTTGTAGGTCATATATTTGACACAAGGCAGGTTTTTTAATTCATCGATTGATCAATTGTATTACAACTTTGCTCCATAAAAGCTATATTTGTGTATAATGCGATTATCGTCTATATTATAATAGCCTCAACATAATCACACACGAGCAGTCTAAACATTAAGGATATATCCATTATTAATTGCAAATTATTATTATGCTGTTTGTCACAATGCTAAATTATAATTACATTGAGAGGTCTAATAATAATTTTTCAGAGTTAATATTATATAGCTGATGAAAACACTATTATCGAAACATACTGTCAGGACCGGCGAATAAATATGTGGGGTAGTTAATGGGCGGGAGATCTGAATTTAAATTAAAGCTTAATTTAAATAATAGTAAATTTATTTAGACTTTGCAATAAGAAACTTATCCATTGTATGGCATGCATACACTAAGCAGATCATAATTCACGTACATGTCTGTTCTCACATTAAATGTGGCCCTTTGCTACATTTCATTTGTCGCTCAGAGAAAAGAAAATTCTACCAAGAGACAATCAGAGTGCCCAGCATGTTAATTAAGACATCGCCAATAAAAAATCCAATTTTTTTAAATTTAGGTTAGATGTGTGTGGCTCAATATGTGTATAAATTCAACACATGTTAAATTCACATATGTGGAGTACTCCATCGTTTTACAAATCGCTGGCCCTGCGTAATGTGACTTTATATAGAAATAAAACGATTTCCAAACGAAAAAAAGTTGTACCTTCCTTTGCGTATCATAAATTTGTGCAATTTGCGAATTCAAGAAAGTGATAAATCGGAAAATCTACAACGAATCAATAATTCGCCGAATCATTTACGAAATTTTTTCGCTCTTGCAATCTTTGCAAAAAGTAAAAGGAAAACGACATATTTGCACATCGAACATTAGGAGGGAGCGTTAATACCAATCGGAATCCTCGCGTAATTGATTCTACGTTTTAAGAGCGATCTTCCTCTCCTTCCGAACCTCTCGCTGTTTCCACATCGTCCCTATGGCCAGTCGGCACTTTGTTTCCGGAGCGACGGAGGGCCGGGGGATGTACGTGATTCGATTTGGCGCATTCCGATTTAAACTTTTTCTCGAATTCGCGAATGCGAGTATCCGGTGACAACTTCGCGCGGGTAATTTCCGTTTGATTAAGGAACTGGAGAAAAAACGTGTTCGACGTGTTTGAGGGTAAAGGGGAATGAGGAATCCAATATTCGCGGTGGACGCCGAGGCGTTGAGGGGAGAGGAGGAGAATTAGAAAATGGTCGGCTGGCCGACTGGCCGGTGAAAGGATGCATTATTTATCGACGCGTTTTTCTTTTCCAGAACGGAATTTATGGTTTTCGTTTGGGCATGAAAGTATGGCTAGAAATTGTTTTATATTAATAACCAAGTGGATAATAGATAGCTATAACTTAGCCTCTGGAATCGTTAAACCGCATTTTAAAAAAGAGTTACACTTTTCGGATCCCTTCTTAAATGTGCAGATATATTTGTGTTGAGAAATCTTAGTACACACTGAAAAAAATTTTACTAATCTTAATATATGTTTCTTTGAATAGTACTAAATTAACATTTACTTAATAAGTAAATATTTCAAATTCCATGCAAGCGTCATTTCAATTCGACGCATGTGATGTAATTATTTATCGCAATAACCAATGTGTATAGAAAGAGAACACTTTGATGGCGAGTGTGTTTATTGAATAAACAAATATTTACTCAATAAAAAATTACAGTTAAATTAAATTAATGATTCTTGTGCCAAATAAATATGTTTATTTCGTTGTTTTCATTTGGTAAATATTTATTTAGACCTATTTAAATAAATATTTATTAAAATTTAGTATTTTTATTTTTTAATTTTTTTTCAGTTCATTTTTAGTACGTTAGAAAATAAAAAAATTAACAAAATGTCCTAAGTGAAAGCAATTGTGTGTTACGAAGTCACTCATTCTGTCGCACAAAGTGTAGTTTTAATTTATGATACATAAATATTCATGAATTCAGAAATTTCCTCTAGCAGATTCACTAATAAATTCATGATGCAAAAGATATTTGACGATTAAGAAACGAAGAAATAGTGAGAAAATAATCAAGTACTAGCGATACTTATAAAAGTTCGAATTTATGCAAGAACTGCGAAGATATAAATAAAAAAGCATCAAATTTACGATTCGTTTTTTGCGATCCTAATCAAACTTTATTCCCTGCAACTTCCTTTTCCACGTGCCAGTAAACTCGATATACAGTCTTATATTTTTTAATATATTTTTCACGCCAATTAACAAGTTTCAAAATTCATAAACTTAATTGCATACATTATTAAATAATATCTATTAAATGTAAAATGTTTTTTTTTAATATAATTGGAGTTATTTCACAAAAACAGACTATTGAAAAATTTAAAAATAATAAAAATGAATAAATTTAACTTACATCTTTAATTAAATTTGACTCTACGCGACATTCGTTACATGACATTTTATAAATATTTAATTACAGTAAAATATAAATGAACTTTTTATACGGAAATTTGGTAAAATTATCAGTACGCTGGCATATATATACTTTTATTTAACAGATTTTGATTAAACTGTACATATATAAAACGTTACTGTATTTCTATTTGTATATGTAAAATAACATTTCATGACAATACGATCTATATACTTATTTTTTACAGTTTCATCTTGCTGCTTGTTGCCAAGATAGAACCCGATTTTTCTACAATATCTGCTAAAATAAATTTGTTCTATTTCATCAATATTTCACCAATTTGTTGAAGATTTTTCTTATATTTATCGTGAAACGCCCTGTATGTTCGTATCAGTAAATATGATGGATCGAGAAATAGCGAATGTTAAGACACTCATGACAACCTAACATACTACATTTCGTGCTATGTAAAGATGAACGCGGCCGATTATTCTGAATCCAATTTTTCCATCGCGATGCAGTTAACGCTGTCTTCGTCGGCGTATAGTAGGCACCATTTTTACGGCACCGACGCCGGTGCCGCGGCACAATCCGCACGGCTCGCGTCCGAATCGAGTTATCGTTCGTCCATTTGAGAGTCGGCCATTCGTCAGCCGCCGGAATTGCTTCTCGAAATGGAGCGGCCCGGTTATAACGGAGTACAGCGCGGCCGCCATTTGAAAGTCAAATACTTGCGTGGCGGAGGACGAGAACGAGGAAAGAGGAAAGGTGAGAGGGGGCCGGAGATCTCTTGGGAGATCTCAAGACATTTCGTACCGTGCCTGATATCCTTCATAGACCGCAGACTTCATCCGATTAACGCGAGCTCCTATAATGCGGTGCAGAGCATCTTACCAAATTGGCTACGGTTAGCTCAATTAAATCGGAATCAGCTGATAGGAAGCGTAATGGACATCGAGCGGTAACGTGGCTCGCACGACCACGAAAATAATCAGATTTTGAATTCAGCAGAGAATGTTGGAATTTCGTGTCAGTTTTGCGGACGACATCAAGAGATTCTCAGATAACGCTCATCCGGCATTCATTAATTTGCATACTTACTCTCAATTTGACTCTTGCTTCTTATAAAAATCTTGTGTAGGGGAGACCGGGGACAAAAGTAACATTTTGACTTTGAAGTGTTATAACAGTTAAAATATGATACTTACATTAAAAAAATATGTATCTTTAGGTAGAATTTATTTAGATACAAAATTTTCTTTGGTTTAATTATTTTATGTATTAACTAGAAAAAAAATTATGTTTGTTTAAAGACTATGAGGAATTTTGTTATAACCGTCCCAATCCCCAGGGACGATAGTAACGATTATAACAGTAGAGGGGGATAATTGTACCACATTTGCCAGAGGTATGTAACACAACATAAGTTATACTCTTTTTTGCAGCTGCACAAATGGATATCTGGTTCTTCATAACTTCTTTAAATGTCTCTGTTTGTATAAAGACACTTTTATATAGTTTTTCTCTTATCTGTCTTGTGTTTTCTTGTTAACGTGATTCTATGAAGAAAAATATAAATAACGTTGTACAAAATAATACTAAAATAAAATCAAGTAAGTTTGGGGATAATTGTAATGTTACAATTGACCCCAGGCATTGATATTACTATTGTCCCCTAATGATATTTTATGATTTATAGTAAATTTTTTAAATAAAAACTTAGATAAAAATCAACCCAAATGTACAAACCATCAATGCAGATAATCATTAAAACATATTATGATAATACACTATATACCTTCATTAAAGAGAAAAAAAATATTGTAAATTTTATGCATGCAATAAAACTTACTTGATGCATGAAAAAAGTAATTTTTGCTCCTGCACTCGTGCACGTTCCGTGAAAATCAGCATATAACGAACGATTCAATACCGATCTACCTACAGAATTTTACCATGCAGCCGCATACATATATTCATTATAGTTTAAGAAATATTAACGATGTTACTATTGTCTCGTGTTACTTTTGTCCCCGGTCTTCCTTATATATATAGAGAGAAGAAGGTGGTATTATGGCCAGTGTATATATTGTGGCCTCCCTTAATATCTCTGCTATTATATAGCAAATCCTAATGATTACTTATGGAATTATTAGTATGGAAGTATTCAGTAGCTCGCTGTTACATCATGACGTTAATATTATCAATACTCAATAGTCAGCACTTATTATAACGCATTTTTACTTTCAAGTATTTCGAAACGTTTCTGAGGTACACTTTAGCATTTAATTTCACCTACTTCCCCTCATTTTTTTTAAACTTGAGCGTATTATCACATGAATATGTATTTTTGAGTTCGTTATTTGCTATTTAACATTTTATTTGACTGTATATATTTTGAGTTATGCAAATTTAAACAATACCATGGCATTTTGCTAATGTGGCCTTCTATGGATATTGATTACTCACGACCTCTTTTTGAGGTTTTCATACCTAAAATAATTATTTGATAATCGATTGTAGTTCTATACTGTTAATCTATAGTTTATATTACGTGTACTATTTTTAGTACAGAAATTTTTAGTACTGAGCATTTTATATGCAGAAGTTATGCGGATGTATATACATTCATTTGCATACATTTAAAAATGTTTTACTTTTTTGTTAATTTTGTAACCAAAACCTGTTTTCTAAACAAAACTGATATTTTAAGGCTATTTTTATGGAAGGCCACATTATCATCCATTTTTTTCTTCGAATCCTTATGCAATATCGTCACATTTTTATTAATAGTATCCTAAGTAATAAATATTTCGTAACTTTGAGTCCAGAATCGATTGAATAATATTTTAACGAAATGTAATTGTCAAGTTTTAAACTTAAATATTGATTATTAACAAAGTTATTGTGTAAAATGTAATGGGGATGTCATAATACCACCTTTTCTATGTATATGTATATGTATATATATATGTACCCTAATATTTTTATATTTTCTCAGAAATACATCATTTAATAGATCTAATTGGTGTTATTTTGATTTACGACATTTTTGAAACAAAGTATACTTAAATAACGAATATATATATATAAACAATTTTATTTTATTAATAATTTTTGCCAATATTTTTTAATAAGCTGAATTCATTATGCGCCACAATTTTTTAGATTTTATATTAAATATCATGATAAGTACTTTTGTTGCTTGAAGATTAAATTTTTATAGAAAAAAAATTTAATTAGAGAATTTTCTAAAAGATAGGATTTTCTTACTAATATAATTTTGCTATTTAATTGAACAAAATCTTTAACTTTCAATCGCCTTCAGCCGAAAAGATATTAATATCGCAACTTTGAAACAATGGCTTTTCTTCTTACTTACTTAGTACAAACTTTATCATCCTTTCTCGATAGGAAAGCTGATAGTTCTGAGACACTCTTCATACATATTACGTTTACACCGTTCTACTATTAATATTTCTATAAAATACATAGTAAAGTATACACAAATATCAAATACATCCAAAGTTATACAAATACCTAATGATTAACTGTCTACTATATTGTATATTACGTACGATTCAATAATATAGAAGAAGTTTTGTTAGATATAACACGCAATATATTCATGAACAAAGATTTGTTTCTTTTTTAAGTAGAAGTCAAATTTTAAATTTTCTTGAAGCCTGCTTTTTTATATTTTAAACATATAAGAACAAAAAATCTTGAAAATATTGTGAATACAAATATCTTAAAAACATTTATTTATTTTAATAAAATACTGACAGGGACCTATCGTAACTGCCCGGAATCGATTCAATTCTCTTTGAAATATGTTAAACACAAAAATCTAAGATACACATGTTTCATTATATCGGTCCTTTCGCGGATTTAAGGGGATGAAATAATCTCTTAAAGCTAACTCTTATATTTTGGTTTCTATCAATTATTAACAAAACAGTGAAATGTACAGAAAAATGTTTTAGGCAAAACTTTTATGATTTTTTATATATTTTATTACTGTGTATTTAGATTTTTCAAAAATCTAATATTTTTAAATACTCCATCTTTACTAAGTTTTGAGGGGTGATTCAATCCCTTAAATCTCAAATTGAACTAATATTAAAAAAATGTATCTCTTAGAATTTTGTGTTTGGCGATATATATCAAGGAAAATCGAAACAATTCCGGACAGTTATGATCACAAATCTATTGTGAGTCATGCATTACGTGTATAATATCAATTTTGTATCATTTATTCTTCATAATTAGCAAAAGTAAAGATGGCTTCGAGAAAGTTTTTCATATATACCGTTCTCGTCATTATTGGATATAATAAAAGTCTATTTCATTACATCATTATGTAATATGACTATAATAGCTTCTCCAACAAGTGAGGGGAAAAACGCCACTTGTTGATTGCTTTGATCAACCACTGGATATTATATTATTACTCATTCTTGAAATATCTTTGCCTTCTTTTGAAATATCAAGGTCAGAGGAGAAATAGTTATTTTAATAAAACAGATTATTAAATAATCTATCTTAAAATACTTTATTAATGAGCGGAAATCGAAAAACATAATTATATCAATAAACTCCATCAGCAAAATCGACTATCATTTATTAACTGATAACAAATAAAACTTTCATACCTAATACGTAATTTTTATATAACTGGAAACAGAATTTCTTGTCTAAAAAATTTTTAATTTTTCTGAAATAAATTTTTAAAGATTTCTTTAAAGAAAGATCTTTCAAAGAAAAAGAGAAATTCTAAGAAAAATTAATATTACTGATATAGAAATGAATCATCAACGAAAAAGGTTAAATAACGATTTATTTTAATATTTTTCCTTATAATATTTTACTGTGTGAATATACTCTAAATAAACAAAGAAAAAAGACATAGTAAAAACGAATTAAATTTATAAAAATAAGTTAAATACTTATATATTTTGTTTTATTTGCAAGGAATATTACGTTCGTACGCAAATATAATACTTCACTGTGTGAATATGTTTTAAATAAACAAAGAAAGAAGATACATTCGGAAACGAATTAGATCCATAAAAGTCTCTAACTTTAAATAGTACATTTTCGCTTTATTTGCAAGGAATAGTTCGTACGCGAATTCAACTCATTGGTAATTGAATAAGCAACTCAAGTAAAAAATAACTTAAAGTTCAGATCGATTCGCCAAGTTGGCGACTATGACGGTACAGCACGGACGGACCGAAATCACGCTCTGATATATAGATTAAAGTTAGTTGTCGCGTATGCCACGCGTGACGGGACGAATCGCGTCGGGACGCCACACGTCGAAATCCGCCGCCGCTGTGACGGAGTTCCGCGTAGTTACAGTTTCGATTGCGGGCGTCGCGACACCCCGGCAACTCTCGCCCGACTCGTCCATTGCAATCGTATACGTATGTACATTCGTGATCTTGCCGAACAAATGAATTTTACTCATAACGCGAATCAAATTTCAGACAAATTATTATTATTACGTATATGAACTTACTTTAAGTTCTATTTCTTGGTGAATCTCGTCTAAAAACGTAAGAGAGAAATGTTAGTTACCGTAAACAAAATGATCGGACGTAAATTAAAGATTAATTCAATATAAAGTTAAATTTTGCAATTAATTTATTATAGACTAAAGTTTGTTTGAAGATTGACATAAAATTTAATTCAGATCACCGCTTTTATTTCACATAAATTCAATTTGCTTTATGAATAAACGTTATTACTCCGAATTATATGAAATCTGAATTTGATGTATGTCCAAATTTATTTAAATTAAATGTATTAATTTTAATTCATTTATCATAGGAATTAAAGAGATAATTTAATTTTGCAGTAAGTAATAAAAAATAATAGTTTTATATATTGGTTTTATATATTGTGGACAAATATGGAACTATTATTTTTTTTATTGTTTATTGCGAAATCAAATTATTTCTATTTTATAAAAGCGAATTTTCTCGTAGAATGGTGCAAACGCGCGTTATAATATCATAAAAAATTAATCTGAAATATTTTCTTGCATTATTATTATACGTTGAAATAACAATATACTACGGATCATGCGATCAACGTCGCCATTAATCAGTGTTGCCTCCATTTGTACAATAATTTCATGATAATCCGCGTGTGAAATCAATGTGCTTGCATCTGTGCCGTTTGTTTAAATAAATACACCTAGCGTGTTCACACGATAGCCAATCAACGGACGGCACTGATTAGAGCGACTTTGTTAATTAATTTCAGTAAAGAATATCCGTTTCACATTGGCGATTAAACATTACCGCCATGTGCAAAAAAATTCTGTCACGTTATACTTCCCAATCTTTTCTTAATTCTGCTAATTGCGAAAAGATTCAGATTAATCAATTATGGAGACTCACGGGTCAAGTATCCATTTGCTTAATGATTCCGATATTTAAATATTTTCACAAAGGATTGGTACAGCTTTCTAACTGAATTTCTTATTTTCAAATAATATGGTAGTTATAGGTATTCGTTAATGTTATTATTACCATTATTAACAACACAAAATTATTAAATACCAGGTAATTGAGAGCACTAAACATGCGTAATATTAAAATACATGTATTTCAAGATCTTACATGGAAATTATAATATAATCGAACGTTTTGGCTTCATTCGAGTCATCTTCAGCGATGTTAGAGCAAATGATAGTTAGACTATTTGATAGTTTAATACAATGAATAGTCGCAAAGTAATCAATCAGAGAGGCCAGCGAAAAGAGTCTCCACAAATTACCAAATTTGAAGAGTGCAACAGTCAGTCAGCTGTTTGGCTAAGTGAAGGTTGCTGCACACTGAGACCACATAAATTAAAAATGTAAAACATATAAAGAATTGTAATAAGACTAGGTTGGTGAAAATATCAAAAACAACTGTATCAATTAAAGTTCAGTGTGAAAAATCTGGTTCGCTCTAACATCGCTGAAGATAGCTCAAATGGAGTCGAAGCGTTCGATTATATTATAATTTCCATGTATAAGATCTTGAAATACATATGTTTTATTACGCATAAATTACCGCGTGTTAGTGCTCTCAATTGTCCCATATTTAATAATTTTGTGTTGTTATTTCGAGATCTGAAATTTATATTTGTTTTATTAAAATTACCATTATTGTTACGAACATTAAAAAATAATTTTTAGAAAAACTTCGTTAAAAATATAAAATTTTGAAATGTTTTTTATCGTGAATTGAACACATGATACTAAATTGAAAATATTCTACTTTTGCAAACCAAAATTTGCATTTCCGTGAAAATAGTTTTGATATTATATAAAAATAAAGTCATTTTGTATAAATATGTTGAAACTTCTATATATAATTATATTAACTTACTGTATATATTTCCGGTCTATCTCATTTAAATAATCTTACATTTCTTAAAAGAAAATCTCCGTAATTCTTATTACTCTGCGAAGATCGTCAGATTACTTTTACGAGAAACTTTAATATCAAGCCGATAATTGGACGCTATATTGACGCTTTTCGCTTTCTTAACGAGATGCAAACGCATTGCCTTAGATTTTATTATAAATATAAATTCATGACGAGCGGTTGCTGTTTCCATACATCGTTAGTATATATTATGAAGTGTTAATAGAAGATCTCAACTTGTATTAACTTCTCTAGTCATGATAAATTCATAACATGCAGACGTGACACTATAGTTATTAGAGAGAGAGAGAGAGAGAGAGAGAGAGAGAGAGAGAGAGAATCCATCATTAAATCTAAAACTGCAAATTGTAATATGCATTCTGTATACAAATGTTACAAATCATTTCATTTCAGATGTAATGCCATATTAAATCCGTAATATATGCGTATCATTATTTTTGTAACAATTCACAAGATCGACAGTATCTACACGTTGAAAACGTGTCATTAATTTCGATAGATTTGTTCTAGAAAATTTCATATTACATTACTTCATTTTCCGCCTCTTATTACACTCGCGTTGTTATTCACTGCTAAATGCGTACACTATGATCGCATAAATAATTATTCTATATGCGGACACGTCGCGAAATCGTTTTAATCCAAACTGGATTGCGTCCAACTCCGCGTTACAGTTGTTTCGTATATTTGAAATAGAATGAATCACAGACAAAGACCTTGTTCTAATTCGACCTATGAAAATTCAAGAAGCTCGTTGAATCATTTGAGCAGGTGCGTTTAACATGTCGCATTGCATCTTGCAACTTATACTTATGTGTTTATTTGTTAGCGATGAAAACATTGTTACAGAATAACGAGGCTTAATTGCAAATCTGTTAAGAAAACAATTAATGGCCTTTTTTCTTAATCTGTAATTAAATATTTTAATTATAATATTAAAATCATGTTTCATAATTGCGTAGCATTGATATGCAAATAATTTATTATATTTCCCATTTATTACAATAACAGAACTTAAAAAATAAAGTTTTCCGAAAACACAAGTTTAAATGTTTCAAATCATTAAAAAAAGGATAGGTAAAATTATCTAATTTTGGCCTAAACGATGGAACTTTTCTCATGCATGTTTTTTTGTATTTTTTAAGATGCTGAATCATTTCCAACTGATCTGATGGGAATTAACATGTTTGAAATCGCACTAAAAGTAGCACAATTTTGTCAAAATTTGAACTTTGATTGTAATTTTCAATATTTTTCTATCAATTCAGCTAAAATTGACATTTGCAAATGATTCAGCATATCAAAAAATGCAAGAAAACTTACATAAGAATGTTCTATTGTGTGAAAGAAAATTCTATTGTTCAAACCAAAATTCCGTAATTTTACCTATCTTCCTTTGTAAAATTAATTTTAATATGTAATTTTGGCGTGATAACTGATTTTAGAGGAATAAATTTTGTTATTTTGTAATATATTCTTTCCTTTTTTTCTTTAAAAAGTTTCCGTTCTTTTTTTGTTACACACATTCTACAATAAGCCATTAGTAATAAATCAGAAGGCAGAAGCTAAAAATTGACCAATCAAATGTATAAAGAAGAATAATTGACTATGATTGGTCAATTCTAGCATCTGATTTCTGATTTATTACTAATGGCTTATTATAGAATGTGCGTTACAATTACAATTTTTTAAATTACAATTTATATCGTTTTAACAAATGAGCGATGTGTATGGACTAATTATAATTATAAAACTATACACTATTATATCAGCATATTGATATTAAAATTTAGAAAAAAATATAACATACAACGTCGATAATTTGATCGATTCTTTATCTGAAACATTCACAACAATGCACTAAATATTAACCTTTATTTAATAATATATTTATTCATTACATCATCATTTTTATATTAGTACAAGAATGATTTGTCAAAATTACTGGCAATATTAATAGAACATTTATAAAAATCTACTATTAAACATTTATGTAACGGAATTGAAAGATCTTGTAGAAGAAATAATTTATGTTCACGGATTCATCGTTCTTCCGGTTCATAAATCTTATAGATATGTCTTCTAAGTTTATAGACTATTAATCCTAGACCTTTAGCAAATGCTAGCTCTATAAATTAGATATGTCTATAGATTCAACGACTTTAAATAAAACCATATCCTTAAAAACCAACAAAATTTTTCGATGACTTTTATCAGTTTCTAAACGAGAATTATCTTTGAGTTAAATATTCGAAACTACAATCAAAACGAAAAAAATATACAATGATAATGTACTGATATATTTATAGTTGAAAAATGATGTATATAAAAATATAAATTTACGATTACCACAATGAATATGTAATTACTGGAGTAAGTTAAGGTTCTTTCTTAAATTTTACCAAAAAGAAAAATAATAAATCCTTTGTTACTCACAAGGGAACCGTCGGAACTGACCCTCACCAATTTTAATGAACGTTGAATATGTTGTAGAGTATGAAAAAATATTAGACCGATATCTTTTTTGATGTTTATCTCGAGCTTTAGAGGATGAAATATCCCTTTCGAAAAAAAACCGATTCTTTTCTTTCAAAGTGAATATCGTCGAAACTATAAGAGATAGAAAAATTTTCCAGAATGAAAATTGAATGGCTGCAAGAGTATTTTAGAACTATAATAAAAAACAATTTGTTATAAATAATTAAAAAATTTTTAATAATAAATAGTTAAAAAAATTTTTTTTATTATAATTCTGAAGTACTCTTGAAGCTATTCAATTTTCATTTTGGAAAATTTTTTGTATCTCTTACAATTTCGACGATATTCGCTTTGAAAGAAAAGAATCGATTTTTTCGAAGGGGATGTTTCATCCTCTAAAGCTCGAGATAAACACCAAAAAAAATATGGATCTAATATTTTTTTCATGCTCTACAACAAATCCAAAACTGATTAAAATCAGTTCCGACGGTTCCCTTGTCAGATACCCATTTATAGAGTTTAATTGTATCGA
Organism: Mycetomoellerius zeteki; assembly: GCF_001594055.1. Classification (NCBI taxonomy): domain Eukaryota; kingdom Metazoa; phylum Arthropoda; class Insecta; order Hymenoptera; family Formicidae; genus Mycetomoellerius; species Mycetomoellerius zeteki. The sequence goes on along the minus strand of NW_017257428.1, from coordinate 1,693,148 downwards.
GAAGCAGTCGGAATTTGGTGTCAGCGGATGTAGGTTGACATACATCTAGTTATACACTATTAAATAGCTTTGCTGATCCGCAAAACCAATCATAAACGAAGATGCTTTATATAGCACTACTGAATAGACATTTGGGTTTGATTATTAATTGTATTAATTATTATTTACTGTATAAATATTATATATAACTATAATGTTTGATAACTATCGATGTAACTAAATAATTATATTATATTATTATTAATTGGCATGACTTTAGAATTCATTCAAGTAGAATAACCTAAAATTAAACCGCTGTCGACTAATTTCCTCACTATATACGTACTGTAAAGTGTCCCAATCATCAAAAGCATTCTTGCAATCACAGGCATGTATTATAACACAAATATATTATATGATGGTATATATTATAACGAAAAGCGGATACTTTGGATATTTGTTTAATTTGTATTAATTATACCTAATTTGCATTGACTGTATATGCGAAATCAATAGTCAAGTATCACACTCGACGAATATGTAGATATCGATTACCTCTTGCGGCTCAGATATGGAACAAACATGAATAAACATAGGGTACATGTAGACGTGACAAACATGCGTGTATGAGTAAGACTCTTTTTCTTTCGAAAATACTTTCGAAATGAAGGCAGGTGCAATTCTCATGCAAGATAGTTGACCAAGGAATAAAACAATTACTTGATGAATCGGTAAAACAATAAATTAATAATTAATTCGAATTATTATTAGAGTACGCCATTTTTCGGTAAATTATTGTAGTATTTATATTTGGAAATTTTATTGAAGATACTAATCAAATTAAATTGGTGCTTAATTTTTGCATTTATATTTCTTTTCTAGAACACGTTTTATACAATTGCTGAAGATGAAATAAAACAATGTTATCGATAAATGTAACTAATAATAACTGTTATTGATAATGATGCGATAACAGTATTATTTCGCTACATCTGTTTCCGTAAGTATTTATAAGAACAATCGAGTTCTTTACCCAAATAACCATTTTAATACTTTTACTAAAAATAATTATTGTTAATTTTAGAAATTCGTTGTTTATCAGGAAGTCTTTTACATTTTATTATCTCTATGTCATTTTATTTTGTTACAAATTATTTTGTATGTAAATGTGAAGCAATAATAGCTCTGATCTGTTAAATTATATTTTTAATCAGATGCATATATAACTCGCGCAATCACGGAATGAAATGCCAAACAAAATAGCTAAAATCAAAATTATTCTTCTTTCTTCCATAATTTAATTATTATGGAATAATGAGATATTGCAAATAATATTTCCATTATTATTTGCAGTTGAAACATAGTATGTATACCTACTTGTGGATTAATTTAAGTGCTATATTCAAATAAAATTGCGGTAAAAAATAAAGAAAGAGAGAGAATGCAAAAACAAAACTTTAAACTTCTAATTTTTTAATTGAGAAAAATAGATATACTCGTAATTTAATTCTTTTTATTAAATAATCTAATATATATGATCACCATCATGATAGAAATAGTCGGATATTTAATATATTTGATATATTCACACTTGAATATTTGATATATTCATAGATTAATTATAAAAAATATCTTCTACGCAATACATACAAAAAATATATTTTTTTCTATCTTCTAATTATATTATAAATGGAATATTCAATATTCTAAGAAAGAAGTGCAGCAAACATATAGATTAGAATATTAAAACATCCGTTTAATGATCACAAGTCATCGATATTGAAACGTTATTATTTTTGTATAATAGTTAATGTAGATATTATTATGTAATATATATTAATATAGTGTTGTATTGTTTTACTATAATTAATGATGATAATTATAGATAATAGAAAGGTTGTAGACCACATATTTCACTTCTTAATCTGATGAAACTTATTAAAATGTAATAAACTTTAATTTATATGAAGTTTTGTTTAATCTAATTTGTTAAATAAAGGGTTCATTGTAACAGTAGACTAATTTATATTTTTAAATATAAGAATAATATATAATTATGAAAAATTCTTAATTAAAAAATGAGAAAATTTAGTTTTCACAATCCCAATTTCTTTAAATAAGATTGATTTTTAATCGCCATCGCACGAAATTGCTCGATTTGTCTTCATGTGAATGCTTTCTATGCTTCAACTGCAAATAATAATGGCCGAATTATTTTCAAGTTTCAATGCGTTGCTTGTTTGCTCAGAAACAATGGATTGTTACAACGACTATTATATGTGAGTGCCGTATCGACGAGTCCCTTACGAAAAGCATGTACAAAAGAGCAAAGCGGCAGATTAATTTGTGCTCCGGATTCATGTCCCTCCAAAATAAAATCGTTAAATAATTAATATAGTTTATTAAAATAAAACGAATGCGCATCGCTCGGCTTCTATTCCGCGTGAAACAAAAGGGCTCCGCCACCAACATCATGTCAGCCCTTTTCGAGAAACTCGCGAGGTCGTTAGCGGTGCGAACTTGTTATTGCATATTGTCGAACGTCACATTGTCTGTCTAGCGATATTGCAGTTTGCATTAGCTCACGAAATCGCGAGCAAGTCGTTCGCGCGGAATCGCCTGCGATTCCCATAATTCCAGCGGTCGCTTTGTCGCAACTTCATCGCAATGTTGTCGCAACGGGACTTTGTTGCAGCCGTTAATTAGCAACTCCAAAATAGACATCAAAAAGTCATGTACGTGGTTTCCAGCGGAAGTGCAGATTCGTGGCTCTATTGGATCCCAATTATTTCAACCAAGTTACGTGCATTTTATCTGCAATTATTGAACGAATAAACATGTAGTTCCTATTTACCACTCTCGTGTCCGTCTATCAAATAGAGATGAGATAAAGTCAATATGCGAAATGTCTCGCAACTCGTGACCTTAATTTCGATAGTAGGTGATAAATTTAGTATGGATTCTTTTCAGCAAAATATCAAAGGATATAGTATTTAAAATTTATCGATTTTTCAATGCATTACGACTTACATGATTTAATACCATTTGGATGTAGGTATTATACAAGTTATTTTTTTAGTTTCATGTGTCTGCTACATTTATTATAGATACATATATTAGACAGTGACAATAAGAGATTATTAAAATTCAATTTGAAAACTATAAATTTGATAAATTTTTGTATATAATGTAAAAAGTACAATAAATAAATTCAATAGTCTCTGTTACAATCAGTGTGAGACGAATTATCTTGAAAATATAATGAATTTTATTGTATTTTTTTTTTAAACGAGTAATAAGTGAATTTACTCGTGTTAATTTTTAAACAGTAACTTTAAGAGTTTACTTGCACTTTACGCAAATTATTTATTTTACATAAATTTTTTTATAATTCATTGCTGTAATTCTTACAGATTTTTGTAATCTTTTATGTAATTATCTATTTGTGATATTTTATGTAATTATTTCTTTATAACTATATTACAGATCATGAGATCTCATGTTAAAA